>NC_138145.1:16739060-16929060 GCF_964199315.1 Orbicella franksi | reverse complement strand
TTAATTCCAAAATTACTCGAGTGTGGCATTGTGACAAATTAAGACTGAGATCCCGGAGGCATGGGGCGCAAACTCTCACTTTCCTTTACGCTGTCCACCCCACTTGAGAGCAAACGTTCAGCTCTCCCAAGTGTTCTACTGTCCCCGGCTTGGATTAAGGAATCAGATAAAACAGACCAGGATTTCAAAGTTGGAATATTAAATGAGGACTAACGAGACGACACCGCTTATCAGAGCCAGAGTGGAAGCACCCAAAGAGCAGGGACAAGATTGGCTAGATCATTTTTTTTTAATTAAAAGTAATGGACAAGAGAGACAATTTTTATTTCAATAAAGTATTGTTATCTTTCCTCCAGTGTTGTTTTATTTTGCAATCCAACCATGTGAGTGAACCAGATAAACTCTCTAAAATAAGCCAAGTTCTGGAGAAGTCTCAAGAAAACTTTGCAGTATGATTAACACTTAGTTTCAGTAAACAGCTCGTTTCTCAGGTCAATGTACGCCACAGATACATCTTTTCAGCATTTCAAAACGCACAAAATATACTAAGGGTCGTCACGCAAAGGGACAAGCGTGACGGGATGTCGCATACAGTTGTGTGGCAATCCTAGGTGAAAGCTTGTTTTCCTATTGAATTTTGAACGTATCTGTGGCACACATTGTAACAGAAACAAACCGTTTACTAAAACCAGTCTGGAATCGTACAGCTTAGTTTTATTGAGACCTTAGTTACTGTAAACATAACTGTATTAGTCCTAAGATGGACACATATCAATTCTCCTTACCAATTGCCTTATGTGTTTTGATCCTAGTTTTGAGAATTTGGCCTTAGATCAAGAAAATATTCTGAGCTAATAATTTTCTTTATTCCCGTCACCTGTCTGCTTGGAAATGTATCGATATTGTAAGGAGAAATAATATGTCCATCACTTTTGGGACTGGCTCAGAGTACGTTTTTCAAAACCCTCAACTAAAATTCCATTGTGGGGCTCATTTCCAAATAAATCACTGGTAAACCAGAGGAAAATTCGAAACCGGATACGAAATGAATACTTTTGGTGCTTGTCGTGCTTATATTAGCCATCAAGAAAAAGCGAAAAGGTTCCGAAAGCATGTCAAATGAACAACCGAAATAAATCAACTCTTAGTGACAGCATGCAATTTACGGCCCAAATTTCTGCGCAATTTAATTCCATAATTTCCAAACTGGGAAACATCAAGAAATTCATTCGAGATTGCAGTTGCTCTTTAAATTATCGTTTTCTCTACGGTTTCAAAACAATTCTCAATCTGCAGGAAAAAAATGAATTTGAAAGAACTGTTTTTCTTCTAACTTTACAGTTGCTTGGAAAAATTGCAATTGAAAGAAGTCTGCTTTAGCTGAAGTTTTGAACTCCAAGACAAATAGCTAGATACATGTTCTTTAAGTAACACAAACTAAATCAGTCATGTCTTTAGGAAATGAGATTTAATGACTTGGTTCTTTTTGCTTGAACAAGCATCTGTTGCCAAATTTAATGAAACCAAATCAAACAGTGGTGAAAGAAGGAAAATGTTTTGAAAAACGTACCCATCAAGGTTTACAGTTGAATGAAATACAGTCAAACCACCCACAGGCGACCTCTTAGGAATTTTGCAAAACCAATGAGAGCTCTGCTTATGAAAGTTAAGTAATTTGGCTGCACGAGACAATTCTGAGACTTGTATATCAGAACCGAGATGGTCCTTTTCAAGTGCTCACTTAGAGAGGTTTGACTGTGTTTGATATGTACATGCAATGTACTGTACCAAAATCACATGAATAAACAGAGGCCCTCTATAAACAAGTATGTAACTAAGTTTGCCAATCAGGCTACAGGTCTGTCTAAGTTGTTCTGTCTGTCTGTCCTTCAGTCTCTCTTTCTGACTAACATGGTTGTCTGTAAGTCCGTTTGTAAGTTGTCCATCTGTCAGCAGGTTCTTCCATTCCTTTCTGCTAATCAATTAGTCGATCAGTATAACGAAAGGTTCAAAATTTGGTCTTCAGCATTTGATCAGTCACTCACTCCTTCAGTCCATCAGTCAGTAAATCAATCAATCAATCAATCAATCAATCAATCAATCAATCAATGGGAGAATCAATCAGCCAGTCAGTCAGTCGATCAGTCAGACAATCCAGTCAATGAGTCAGTCAATCAATCAACCAGAGAATTAACCAGCCAGTCTGGCAGTCAATCAATCAAATAATCAGACAATTGATCACTAGTCCCAGGCAGGCAGGGCAGTCAGTCAGTCAGTCAGTCTGTCAGGCAGGCAGTCAGTCAGTCTGTCAGTCAGTCAGTCAGTCATTCAATCAGTTGATCAGTTAGTAAGTTAGTCAGACAGTCAGTCAGTTAGTTGATCAGTCTGTCTGTCTGTCAGTCAGTCAGTCAGTCACTTGGCCGTTAGTCTGTCAGTCCCAGTCAGTCAATCTTTTAATCAGTTCATCTCCCTGTCAGTCAGTTAGTCAAGCAGTTAGTCAGGCAGTCAGTCAATTAGACCATCCACTAGTCAGTCACTCTGTTTAGTTCATTAGCCAGCCAGTCAGTCAGCCTGTCTGACAGTCAGTGAGTCAGTCAGTAAATTAGACAATCCATCAGTCCGTCAGTCAATCAATCAGGCAATTGACCAGTCCGTCCATTTCCAAGTCAATCAATCAGTCAGTCAGTTGGTTGGTTATTCAGTCCATCCATCTGTTCTTCTGTCCATCTGTCAGTCCATCTGTCTGTCCATCTCTCTGGCCATCAGTCCGTCACTTGGTCAGTCAATTAGACCACCCAACAGTGTGTCAATCAGTCAGTCAATCAATCAGGCGATTGATCATTCAGTTAGTTAACTAGTCTGTTACTGAGTAAGACTTTTGAACATGGCTACAGAATATTTTAAGAATTATTTGATTGACAATTAATTCAAAACAGTATCGTTAAAAAAAGAGAGCACTTCAGTCTATTCATGTACAGGTCAACTATGGCAGAATAGATTGCATGACTGCATTCAATTTACAAATGTTGAACTTGGCTTATTTAAGAGTTTGTTTACCTGGTTCACCCAAAAGTTGGATTGCAAAACAAATCATGCACCCCTTCTAAAGATAACTACTTTATGCCTTGGTCCACTTTGTCACTGATAGCATCTGATCTGGAAAAGAAAGATTTAATACCTTCCTTCAGAGCCAAGTTAAAAATATTACAAGACAACTAATTACCAACCACCAAACAATTCACAGAATTTAAAGCTATTTTAAATCCGCTTTTTCATGATCTTTCTGAACAGGGTAAAATACATGTAGGTTTATAATAGCGCACCTAGAGTCAAACCTGTATTAGGCGGACACCCTTGGGACCTGTGCTAGTGTCCGCTTAATACAGGGTGTCTGTTGAAAACAGGGTCCTTCAGAATTTGTCTTGAAAAGCTTTAAAAGGGTCATATTAATATTCATCAGTATTGAAAGACTTTTTGAAGGGTCAAATAGCATTCTCATGCCTGGCTGATAACTCTGAAATACTGTATTTCCATTAGCAATGACAAGTATATGAGGTAAAGCATTTAAGTATGCAGCACAGTATCTATATTAATCGAATTATGTGAAGGTTCACAAAATCAAACAATACCAAAAGTTTTGTAAAACAAAACCAAATAATGTATCGCATTTCTGTGACAGCTCTTTGTCGGTAAACTGAAATGACCAATCTATTAAAATGTGGAAAAAAACTGTCATCTTTTTGCAGTGTCCATTTAATACAGGTTTCTAACAATAGAAGTGACCATAAATGTCAAGTTTAAGCTGTCCATGTAGAGGAGAGAGTCAAATATACAAGGAGAAGTGGTGTATTTTTGACAAACTTCGAGGTAATTGAAAATGTGGTCAAACACTTTCCCTAAGGAGAAAACGGAGAGATAAAATCATATCACAATCATACGATCAGATATCAAACACTGTCACGGTCATATTTTCCCAAACTTGATGAATAATTAATGAGTTTGAGAAGTTCCTTGAAAGATTTTCACCACGGAAGACCAGGTACTGTCAAATGTGTTGTTCAAATGGCTGATCAACATACAAATGTTATTGTACAAGTATGAACATGGAGTCTAATAGTTTTGTATCATAATTATGGTTCTTTGACAATGTGTAGTACATGTAGTATAATTCAATATCAAAGTCCCTCAATAAAAGGCATGCTTCTAATTATTGCGGACAGAAGCAAATTGTTTATTAATGGTGATCAATATGGATTAAATGTATTTTCAGGAGCTGGATACTATTTGCTGGAAATATGTTTGCAGCAACAATTTTCTGCAGGATTTTGTTTAACATCATGAAAAAAAAAAAACCCAACAAAAATCAAGTGAGGGGGTGAGTGCAAAACCATGCTAAGTGACGATTTTGTGTGAAATTATTTTTTTCTCAAAAGTGCCTGAATTTTTGCATGTGGTCTTCAATGTGTAGTTCCAGAAAATATCCATACTCACCCCAAGGAAGGTTAACAGAAATTCCAAGTGGGAGGAGGGGTTCAAAAGCCCAATTTTTTAAAGGAAAGTATGGCACTAAAATGAAATTTCCAGGGGGGTGGGGGTGGGGGGGTTCAAGCTAAAAAACCTTCCATGAGAGGGGTATGGATATTTTCTTGAACAACACAATGTAAAAGAAAAACATGGTCCTGTATTTTTGCCGTTGGTTTTTGCTTTGTTTTTGAGATATAATGTATGCAAAAAAATACTCGATTTCCTCTGGCGGCATCTTCAGGTGTTTAAATGTTAAAAAGTCAGCATCTGACTGCAAATATATATATTTTCTCTCATTTAATGAACAGTGAAATGTTCATTTCACGTCAATTTCTGACCACAAAGATGTCGATTTCACTTCAAAACCAGTGAAATGTTGATTTCACGAGAAGGCATAAGCTCAGAGATGTTGATTTACTTCAGACACAGTGAAATGTTGATTTCACGAGAACATGTAAACGCGAGGATGTGGATGTCACGAGAATGCCTAAGCTTAAAGGTGTTGATTTCACTTCAAAAACACTAAAATGTTGATTCCAGGAGAACGCGTGACCACAAAGAGAAGCTCACTTCACTTAAAGAAGAAAATCACAAGAATGTGTGACCGCAGAGATGCTCATTTCACTTAAAAAAAACACTCATAAATATGTTGATTTCACCTCAGCAGGAAAGCTCAGAGATGTTGATTTCACTTAAAAAAATACACATACACTGTGCATGTTGATTTCATGTCAAAAGGCAACCTCAAAGACGCTTTTTTTTCACTTAAGAAACAGTTACATGTTGATTTCAGGAGAATGCGTGACCGCAGAGATGCTCATTTCACTTAAAGAAGACAGTTAAATGTTGACACACCAAAGCTCAGAGATGTTGATTTCACTTTGAAAAAAAAACCACATACACGTTGATTTCATGTTAACAGTTGACCTCAAATACACTTTTACCTAAGGAACAGTTAAATGGGCCACAACTCACCAGAGGATTGTTTTCTTGGGCAAGAATAGCCTGTAAGCAGGCTCACCTTTGAGTCAGGCGCACGAGCAGCAAAGAGCAAAGTGATCTGGCGGGATGGAGTCTGGTGAAGAGGCGAAAAGAAAGTGAGCCTGCCCTGATCTCTGTAATTTTTTCATTTCTGCTTTGACAAACAATATGAAATACCATTGGTCAAAAAGTGGGAAAGGCGAGAAAACTGTCAATCTATTATGTTTGATGAGAAGCGATTAAATGCCCATGGAGTTGGTAATTTACCGCACAATAAACAACAAGTCGTCCACATTTGGAGTCAGAGGAAGAGTTGAGTGTGCGTATTCTGATGTTTTAACAAAGTTCCAGTCTATTTCTGGTTAAATTCCATACTAAAGAGGGAGCAGAAAATAGCAGTTGAAAGTATGTCAATGAATCAAGATGTACTTGTCATGTTGCTGACTGCATATTTAAAACGTTAAATATTTAAAACGCATGTGATTGCAAGCGGCAACGAAACAACATGAAGGCATTTGCCCGTTTACCAGCATTGTCAAAGACCAGATTGCAAAAGCAAGAATTAAATCACTTGGAATCAAGTGTGTGTCGTTAGTAGACATAAACTTTGACGGTTTTTCTTCGGCAGAACTTTATCAACAATGGATATCATGCCTACACGTTGTTATGAAAAAGATTTACAGTTTTCCTGAGAAAGCTCACCTGCCAAAGTTCATACTTCTGGTGAAAATTAATTGACTTATTCTTTTCTGCAGTTTCCAGGGTGGAAATAAAAATTTGCAGAGATCAGAGCAGGCTCACTTTCTTGTCTCGTGGCTTTGCCGCTTCATTTCACGCTCGTGGCTACCCCCCAGGCGCTTGTACTCCAGTGTGAGCCTGCTCGCAGGTTAGGGTAAAGACTGCTCTCAGACTTTGCTGCCTGGATCAATCTGACTTCAAATGCCAATACCTCAATTTTATCAGTTTGTTTGAACATCAGAGAGCACATTTTGGTTCTTTAAAATGTGCTGATGTCTTATGGGTACATCAAGGCTTTATGATGCCTCTCAACCACCTCTGCACCCCCCCCTCCCCCGCCCCTCATTGAGGTGCTAGGAAATCTGAAGGGGAGGGGGGAGTCTTAAAAGGCCGTTTCTGAAGGGGCAAGTGTGTTGGCACAGTCTTCCTTTCTTGGGGGGTAAAGAAGTTAACTTTTCTGCGAGGGGTAAAATTCAAAGCTCCTCAATAGAAGGGGAAGAAGGGGCCGATTAAGAATGTTCACGCTAATTGTTTCTGCACATCCTTACTGTGCACACAAATTCACAGTCCACATCATGCATGAGCACGCAATGATAAACAATGATAGGGCAGATGGCCTTGCCTGGATTTAATGATATCGGCTGTTCGGTGACCCCTATTTTTCTTTTGATGGATCATTTTCTCTACCAATTTCCTACGTTTAGCAAAAAATGGAGAAAATCAATCAATTAGAAGTCTGAATTTTTTGCAAAATGCCATCAAGTTCCATTCTGTTTAGCTCTTTGTTTATCTGTGCGGTGGTTTCAAATGCCTCTTGAAGGGTTAAGTTTTGTGAAAACATTGACAACAGTTGGAATTATTTACGCAACAGAGCCATTTCTACAAAATATGACTGAGATCATTTGTCTCCGTGACTCACCTTTGATATTTTTAACTATAAACCCCTGTAGACCATGCCTACATGTAATTATGTGCACCAATTTTTCAAAATCAGGGTAGTTTCCACATGCTTTATCTCTGAAACAAAGTCAGTGACCCCAATTTTTTTTGCATTTCTGACACAAGAAACTCATTATCTAACTGCAGTAAAAATTTTAAAAAAATCTATCAACTGGAAATTTTCATGTGAACGTCCTTAAATGGAATGACCCATAGAAATAATGCGCTACATGATTCCCAGTTTATGCAGTAGCGGATCTAGGGGAGGGCCCTCCCCCCTATTTTGGGTAAAAAAAGAAAACATCAAGGAAGAAAGAAACGCCAGCAGGACAAGCAAAACAAAACCGCCCTCCCCCTCCCCCCCGCCCCTTTCCGCTTAGCTCAAGGTCTGGATCCGCCACTGTTATGTGCCTCTTAAAAGAAGGAAAAACTCTGATGGATACACATA
Organism: Orbicella franksi; assembly: GCF_964199315.1. Lineage (NCBI taxonomy): Eukaryota > Metazoa > Cnidaria > Anthozoa > Scleractinia > Merulinidae > Orbicella > Orbicella franksi. The sequence goes on along the minus strand of NC_138145.1, from coordinate 16,921,430 downwards.
CGACGTTTATATCCTATTTTATTATCTAGTCAATATTTATCTAACCAAACTGTACGGTAACCACTCCGCAAAACAACTTCCAAGCGCGCTTACCGTCGTCCAGGGACGGTCCTCACAAGTTGTCAACACACACGTCTTCACATTCCATCTCCTAGTTCCGATAAGCAAAAAAGTGAAGAAAGTTAGCTCATGACCCACATCAAGGAATATCACTGGTTCAAGTTGTTTAAAAACAAAGAACAAACCTTTGAAATTACGGTAAAGTCAATTTACCGTTACTTTTCCTGCACACGTTTCAAAATGGCGGAGACGAACTGCACTCGCAAAGATCACTGGGAAATAGTTAGCAAGTGAGGAGTGGGCAGGGAGGCGAAGCTGAACCTTTAATCCTACATCGTACAGTCCATCGTACACCACAAAAACAAATTTTTATGAATTTTACTACGGCCACCATTCTATTTGCTTACTCCGCAAAACAAGAAGAAATCTTCAACTAAAGACGTTAACAGTTCATCTTCGTCTCTGTTCCTCATGCTGGTCATTATCAACTATGCGCAACCAAAATTCTAAATAAATTACAAATTCCTGTCCTACTCTCGGTATGGGAGAGCGTATGTTAGTGTGCAGGCTGATTGTAGGAAATATTTTGGAAGCAGTTCCATGAAAGCAACAGAACCTTGCGTCATATTTGTTCCTTCAGCCCTATTAAACGGCTACGTGCTTGTCATCTGTGTACGCAAATGCTTAATCTTCAAGCTTTTTTGTTATCAACATATTGTGTAAGAGATGAAAGTATTCTCAAGGCTAACTAAAATCCTGTGTACTTCCGGATATCACGTTTGTAATAAAACTCCTCCCTTCCCACCCCCCACCCCCACCCCACCCCACTCCATAGGATGGAACTAATAGAATACGAAGAATAATGACCTCTTTTTCAAATCCGTCTTCAGCGAAAGCGAAAATAGCGCGGTACGAAATGAACGTGTGCGGAGCAGCCTGTGGACGTGGCGCTGATGAGAAGAAGACACTAAAAACGACCGATCGCCCAGCTACAAATAACACACTGACCTGCTGCTTCTCGAGCTTGGGTAGCCTGTGATTTATTAAGTTTTTTATAATTTGACCTTGTCGGCCAACAATGTTCAATTGCAAGCGTTGCGGTAAGAAAGGTTTTCAAATGGCAAATTGTCAGATTGTAACATTGTGTTACTCATTTTCCCCCTCAATTAATCAATTAATTAATTGATTTATTTATTCTTTATCAGTTTATTGATTTACCTGTCTATTTGTTAGTTTTTTTGTTTTTCTTTTGATTGTATATTTTTAAATTTTTGCTTCTCCTTTTTATTATTACTACAAGAGATCATAGTATCTGGCTCACTATATTGTGGTTTCAGTTAAAAGGAAACTTTTTTATGGGTGGATGGTTGCCCGATGACATGGTACGTGCGTGTGCGGTAAATAAACGACATGAGAAGCCATGGCGTTAGCTCGTCTAATATGCTTACAGTTAGTAGATCCCCTGACCGGGCCACACGGAACATTCCAAGTTACCTTGTGTCTCTGTTTCAAAACGAGTCTTCGAGCAAAACCTTTCATATGAAAATGAGTTGATTTGCATGAAATTTAACCTGTTGGGGAACACATTTTCATATGAATGGTTTCGCAGGAAGACTCGTTCTCGTCACCAGAGGTACTTCTGGGTTTAGCGCACTAGGTCTAGGCTCTAGAAACGACATTTTCAACCTACGTGTGTCTGACTTAAGCTTATGCGTATCTTTTCCTGCTGTCAATCAAGGTCAATCATCTTTCTCCATTTTACATAAACGGGCAAGATTTCTCCAAGCAGCTTCACGATTTACACCATCCGTGCAAACAAGAAGTGAAAACAGTAGTCGATTTGGAGACTTGACTGATATCAGACACAAACGTTTAGCGATTCGTACCATATTCGTACAAATGGTGCCCCTGATGGAATGGTCAGATAATTTAACCCCTCAACTTAGACTGAAATGTGAAAATATTTCAGGTTTCCTGAATCAGATTTCCCTAATAAGTAACCTTTGCAATTTCCGACAGATTACCTAGGAGAAACTACTGCTAGTCAATGCATCGATTCATTATTTGTTAAGAATAGTACCAATTATCAAACGGTTTCACATCTCATTTGGATAAAAACGTAAAGCTATCCTTATTCCCCTCCCTAGCCCCTTAATGAAATGCATTGTACGAATCAACAACGGATTGACTTTGGCAGTCAATGGAAGGAAACACCAAACGTTTCCACCCCACACGCAACCTGGAATGATTCGTGTGAGTTGTACTGATGCTATGTATGGGTATTTTGACGATTCTTTTGAAATTAGTTGATAACTTTAAAAATACACGCTCCAGGTACTCAGGCACCATTTGTTTGAAATTTTTATTCAGTAAGTATAGGTAAGCAGATGATTCCGAGTGCAATTTCGACTAAAAGAATTGTAGTCTTTGACAAATTCATGAGCAGGGGCGGATCCAGACCTTGAGCTGGGGGGGGTGGGGGGTGGGGGGTTGTTTTGCTTGCCCTGCCGGCTTTTCTTCCTTCTGTGATTTGTTCTTTTTTTACCCAAAATAAGGGGGGAGAGCCGGGCCCCCCGGGCCCCTCCCCTAGATCCACCACTGTTGAGTGCTTACTTATTCCAAACTGCACGAGTGAAATCATTTCATCACTCAGTAATAATACACATGCAATTTAATTGTTACTTTCTGCTCTCAATTTCAACTTTCTGCACTGTTCTCAGTCAGTCTCACTGCTCTCAGCCTATCAGCATGCCGAATTTTTTGCATATATGTTACCTCATTTTCTCTTGATATTATTAAGGGTCTTAACAGACGGGTTATCAATAATTCTGGCGTCTAGCGCATAGAAAAGCTCTATGGAACTCTAACAGTTACAATTAATAAACCTATTAGAGCAGTTTTTATTAGAGTGTCGAACAGTACAGTGGAACCTCGATTTAACGAAGTCGCTGGGGACCGGCCAAATTTGTTCGTTAAATCGAGGGTTGGTTATATCGAAAACCTCGATATAACGAATTTGAGGTGAAACGACCAAAATGTTCGTTATATCGAGGTCATATTTAATGATTGATTTGTAACACAGGTGACTTCTGTCACGCAATTCAAAGCAATTTTCGTCACCCAGCAGTGCCGCGTTTTGAGATGCAGTTCATTAAGCATGGTGGCTTTCAATATCAATTATTTTCACTTTTGAGCAGACGCGCAGCTTTTGTTTACAAAAAAACGACACTTTCAGAGTAGCGATTTAAAAATGTTGCAACATAGAGGTTATACAGAAAATTGTCTATGTAAACAAGGAAACGGGCTCTAGTGTTGTTACGTTGTACTACCCAACATTTCCGGATTTCAAAGAAGATAGAGCAGAAGTTAATTGATGTCGAAATACTATAGTGCCAATGTCTATGACATATAATAAGTCGTTGACTGAAAGGTTACTGTCTCTTTACAATAAGGATTGCACGGATTTGTTGACTGTTGATCTGTTTAGCGTTTATCTTCTGTCGCGTGTTGACACTGTAATTCGTTATATCGAAATAGATTTTAAGTCTGGGCTTCCGGATCATGTTCGTTATATCGAAGAATTCGTTATATCGAGGTTCGTTATATCGTGGTTCTATCCCATACATTTTACTGTAACTTTGGCCGGGACATAGAATATCGTTCGTTATATCGAGGACTTCGTTAAATAGAGGTTCGTTAAATCGAGGTTCCACTGTAGTTGGTTTTGCAGTTACTACGCTACACGATTGGCTTAAAAACTCGCGCCAATTTTTCATCCAGTCAAAAGTAAAACCAAAACCAATTGTGACTCACTTTCACGCATTTCCCGGCGCATTGCGTCAGCTGCATGTAATTACACTGAGTTTTAAGTATCGTCTGTGTCCTTTACGATTGGCTAGAGTGACAACTTTAGTGTTGGTTTGACGACACTCATGCAATTGAAAACCGCTCTATATCACTCAAGTCAATAAAACCAACACTCAAACCATGCACATTTTTCGCTATGTTCTTTATTTCATATTATAAAATTTTACTATTTGAATAGGTAATAGCAGGAATGCGAGTGTAATTAGGGATTTACACTACGAGTGATATTCTCTCAATGGCTCGTGCAACTGGAAAGAATTTTCAAATATCATGAGTAGTGTAAATCCTTAATCGCTCGAGCTTTCATTCCATTACCCATTTATCATGACCGAGAAAATTACGAACGCGCGCACGTTAATTTGCATTGCAGTGCAAATTACAAAATAACGATAGATTAATTACCCTGCTCTCAGCCAATCACAATGAAGTAATTTTCCTAGTTATATAATAAGTATATATGTAATCGTATCAATACGAGTGCTGTTAAGGATCCCTCTCCATAGAATTTTTTTAAACTTTGTAAAAAGTTCCATCTTATCATGTTTATCACAATTCGATAATAAAAATGGGGTTCACCAAGCTCGCTTTTGAGTTATAAGCGCTTAAAGCTAAAATTAAGGGTGTTTTTAGCAGGTTACACTGTTGCTATGGTAACCTATCGTGCCAGGAAATTGACACCAACTTGTTTACAAATGATTGGGCAGTTTTTTGATACCACGATTGCGACATCAACCGATATAGAATGGTTACAAAGACCCATTAAAATCTACGTCTTGGAAAGTACTAGAAACTGCTGATTGTTTCTTGCCTATAAGCATAAGTAACAGCACAGACGGACTAACGTGCTATTAAGTAATGTTTTTTGTTAGGAAGTATTGCCGCTAACGAACGGCGTTGATTATAAACATCTAACAGGTAATTGCATCTACTATAACATCACAAACAATATGACCTGGCGGAAAGATCAGAGTCAAGAATCGCCACTGCCTCTAAATATGGAGAATCCGACGACAGGTTCGAAAATGTGAATTTTCTCTTATTGCGTATGTATGGGAATATTGAAGAGTCTTAATATCGTTAACTTATATCGAGTAATATTAGCTGCAACTAATTCGAATATTTCCGCTGATGAATAAAAATAGTCAGCATTTACATTGCTGTTCCTTAGTTCTGGCTTACTCTTATAGATCTTGTCTTCAGAGTACTTTCCATCGATTCAATTTTGACCTTCGCTGGATACTGAACTATTTGCGGCCAATGGAACTATTAATTGAAGTCAACAAATGTAATCAAAATATAGCCAATGAAATATAGCTGTTCCCACGGTTGACATCCCAAAGCCAAGGCGATTCAAAGTCGTGTTCGAGAACAGGATAAATAATTGTTGTCCCAGGTATGTAACAAAAGCAACGTCATCTCGAATCCTGACGAAACAGGCCATACACGGTCCCAAACTACTATACTGGAATTAGAAACGAGCGATCGCGAACGATCGAAAAAGAAAATCTCCTCGTATACACATGCGTCGAACCTCGTAGGCAGAGGAGAGAGAGCCTGGGAACGGGTTTGCAAAGAAAGAAGCCACAAAAGAGGACTAGAAAGACGTAGCAGATGGACACGAAAACGAGGCCCAAAGTTCCTTGAAAAAACCTAGAGATGCAGCGTGCAGTCTTCACAAAAAAATCTCGATTTCTGCCGGCTGCAGACTAGCCTGCAAAAACAGCCGTCCTTCTACGCTCCCGGCCCGAGCGGCGTTTCGCGAGACGCCACTCGGGCCGGGAGCGAAGAAGGACGGCTGTTTTCGCAGGCTAACCGCTGACAGGCCGAAACAAAATTAGGATGCGTTCTCTCGTTCCTCGAGAACGCAATAAACATTGACGGTTTTCCTTCGGCAGAACTTTATTAACAACAGACATCACGGCTGCATGTTATCATGAAAAAGATTTACAATTTTCCCGAGAAATCTGAGCTGCCAAAGTTCATACTTCCGGAGAAAATTAGTTGGCTTATTTTTTTCTGCGGTTTCCGGCGTGGAAATGAAAAAAATTGCAGAGATCAGGACAGGCTCACTTTCTATATGACATGGCTGATCATCGCAGTTATACGGAATTATAGACTTGTTAGCCTGCGTAGCTCGGCAGTTTTGAAGCAATTTGAGCGCCCTAAGAAAGCGGCGAAGCCACGATAACGAGCGCCAAAGCCGGGAGTCTGGGAGAGAGACCCGAGAGAGAGACAACTGAGAAACCGGTTCCTCTCGGCTTCGCCGCTCATTTTCACTACTTTGCCGCTTTGGGCGCTCGCGCTCAAGTTCCTTAAAAAATTGCTTAAACCGCCAAGCTACACAGGCTATAGAATTGTATGTGGAATTATGTTTATAAAAATGACTGCGATCATGCGCAATCGAAGTCTTTACTCAGTCGTCTAAAAATGGCGCAATTGGTCAAAATACCCATCTACCTCGTCTAGTACGCTTTAATCGTACGGGTCAAACTAGCCTTTTAGATATAGTATAACCATAGCATGGCTCTTTCTTTAGAACATCCTATTTGGCGAGAGATTTGTATTCTAAGCTAGGACCCTCTAAAATCTGTTCAAATTTGGCATGTAAATTAAATTGCGGCGATAGTTGTATGTTTCAAACGGCCAAGAAGTAGACAAAACCGAGAGAAAATGAGGGACAAAACGTAATTACTTTAAGATGATTTTCAGCTCAGAGAAATGATCAAGGCGTAAATTACTAATTGTGTGAATATGAAATCAAGGCAAGTTTCAATCTTTCTGTACTGGCCTGTTTTAAAAATGCGCAATTTTGCATAAATTCCATCGGTCATCTTAGTTGATTTATCGTTCCGTTCACAAAAATGTGAACTCGCTGGAACTTTTAAAGTATGTTTCTGAAAAAAGTTCACCAAAAGGGTCTTTTTGACACAATATAAGAAAATTCAAATTTTCCAACCTAACGTCAGCCTATTCTCCATATTTAGAGGCAGTGGTGCTATATTTAAAGGCAGTGGTTCTTAAATACTTGGCTCGTTGTCAAGAGGGTAGTGCACTGTCATCGTTGTTGCCGTCACTGGCGGGAATCAAATTAGACTCAATTTGAATCTATTGTCGCTAGGTATGCAAAAAATAAATCAAATCAAAACACTAAAAAATTACAAAGGCTTCACTTTTATAGAATACTTAGTTGGAAAACCAGTGTCGGTGTTTCGGAATTTACTTGTAAATTCGAAGCATCCCCCAAAAGAATTTTGCAACCCCAAGAAAACGCCAGAAAATGGATAAAGAAATCAAGGTAGGCACTAAGTAGAGAATGTCGTGTTGAAACAGTTGATGACGCTTGAAGTTCTGTACAATCATGACCTGTGCTTGTCAGCGCTGTCTGTTCAAGAAAGAAAATCAGATTTGGCCAAGAAGCGATAATTTTTTCGACTCTGTCGACAAGGTTTGGACTTTAATATTTTATGTGGCTGTTTTCCATGAGGAAGAAAAGGTCTCAATCAAATTTTTTGCTATTTAGTCTTACACGATGCCTCTTTGCTCTTTAGTTAAGCATTCAATACAAATAGAAACCTATAAATATATAGACCTATCGAGCCCATTTAGAACACAAGGCAGCTCTCTTGGTACAAACCTATTAAAGCGAGACTTCGAAGAACAACTTCCCTACGTGACCCATTAACATAACTCTAGAAAAGTCTGCTAGCTGTGAAGTAATTTATATGGCTTTGGGTTAAATATATACAAGGCCGAAAGGACTGTAAAAGATTTCGTCTTATAATTAGTATATATAGGCTTTACCTTGCAAGAGAAAATTCTGATTTCACTACCAAGTCGTCTACATCAGCAAACTGAAGAAGTCTTGTGAAGGTATTAAATACAAGAATTTCTCACAGAAATGTTACGCTCTGCTTGCTTTGCTGATATTCGCAGTCGTAAATGTAATGCCGTAAAGGATTGAGACAGAAACGTGCTACTCTTACCACACTTAAGTAGAATCAGCTATGAGAGAAAAGAGCAATTTTCATCTTTTTAAAAGCCCCGAGCCAAGGAAGGATAATTAGCCGCAGGAATTATTTAACCACAAACTAATTCCACCACGTTTCCTCTGTGCTGAACACTGTCTGCATTTTCTTTTCTATCACTGCGTGTGTCACGGGTTCTTAATCGTACATCCGTTAATGCTCAATTCTCAGGGGACCTAAATCTCTCGCTACAGTATGTATAAACTGTTCGTATTTTTGTGGAGGGTCGGATCTCAGCCAGTCTATTTCAGACAGTTTTGAGTAACCGAGACAATGTTTTTTAAGTTCTGCTAAAATACCTCTGTTTGTCGCCCAAAGGTAGTTCTATATTCATGTAGATCGTAGCTTAGCGTTGATATTTATGGTTCATCGGTATAGGTCATGGAAACTTTAAAAACGTGATGTGGTTGTGTGAGACCACCATATAATTACCGATTTCATATTGCGTGCAAAAGCAATAGAGGAAGTCATACATGGTAACCCAAGGGTCACGTGGTACGTCTAGGATTAGATAGTTGACCCGAAAATTTTACTTCATTGTTTGCTCGGCTAAAACTGACCAATCAGATGCCTGGAAGTCGAAATTCCGCTGAAGACTAGTAGCAAGCGAGTAATGCGTTCTCAAAATCACGAGTTTTTAATATAACTGAGAAACCGTCCCACAATAGAGCAGTTTAACACAAACTGCTCTGCGCTACCTGTGGATTCTAGAACTTCAAGATGTCACACGGAAGCCACTCACATGGAGGGATGGACGAACATACAACGATGGCGACGAACGCGTCTACAGCCATGAACCGGTCAATGGGTCACCCAAGCGGTAACGCTCACATGGGAGGACACGGTGAAGCTGCTGGGCATGCGGTAAGAGTTGTTAACTGATGCTATTTCTCAGTCTTAAATGTTACATATTAACCTCCTATATGCTGGTCTAGTTGGCAACTGGTGGCACCTCCGGTATCTATGACGACTGACGATTCATGGAAAAAGTGAAAATAAATACTGCCGGAGACATTTTCCTTGCTTTGTAAATAGTCAAAAGAGGCATTTAATTGTTCGGGTTTGCAAAACCGAGCTGCCGGCATAAATTCCTCCAAAAGAAGATTGTGGCTTTATTGCCATTTTCTGAATTCCGAGACTGCAGTCTTTCGAAGAGTTGAGTTTAGACTGCGTAAAAGATTCCTTTTTATCGATTTTGTAAAATAACGACCACCGAAGTTGGGTTTATTTTTAGAACGATAAATTGTTTACATAGTAAGCCTTAGATATTTCCTCAAGGTTCATATTCGGTCCCTAAACTCTGTTACCTAAATGAAGACGTGAATCTTTCATGCATGGCCAAAGCTGAATCTTCTAATTTGCAAATAGCTAGGGTCTCAAAGTTTCTAAAGCAAAGACATTCCCGAAAGTAGGGATAAAATTTTATGGTTGTTAGCAAAATCCCGAAAGCAACAACAAACTAACAGTAAAGAACGCGTCAAGGAGACTTCAAACGTAATCCGGCAGTTGACGCAAGGGAAATGACAGATCCGACAAGCAGAACTAAAAATATCTGTTTTAGGTGACCCTCATTACAAAGGCAATATATTACTCTGTTGGGTCATAACTATGGCTTCGTATGACAAAAATTCTTTTTAACAAGAATTCTCTCCTTACTTTCTGTCGGCTAAGTTATTCTTCTTTGACCATTAATGGCAGCCATTATGACCCTTGCAATGATGTTTCAAAATCCATGTGAGTTGTTATTGAAGCGCAATTAAGGTTCTAAGTAAGAGTACTTCACTTTCTCAGTGACAAGATTGTTTCTAAATCGGCGGAAGAGTCAGTAATTTCTCAACGTGAAAATGATCAAGACCCAATCTAAAGTCGCAAGCACCCCAGATTTAAGAGGGAAAAGTATTAACTTGAAACGATATGCCGTAGAATTCCGAAAGTAACGGCCCCCTCCGCCCACCCCCCCCCCCGAAAATAACGGCTCCCCGAAAGTAACGTTAATTTTTTACCATCCTATTGAACACCGATCGTAACGGTCCCTCCGAAAGTAGCGGCCCTTTGAAGAACTCACTAAAAGAGAAACTTTGATCTCAAGCGCAATGCGGAAGGAGCAATCTGACTGCAGGACTGAACAACTTGAAAAGTTATTCGTGATTTCATTTCGAACTTTACTGAATTGTTCTCGAAACTATGATTTATGAGCTGTATTTGTCTAGCGCAGAGTCAAATGATACACTGTAGTGTAATCAGCTGCATCGCGAGCCGATATGAGGCGATATAATAGTTTCGCCCAACAGAACCAACATTAAGGACCGTTTTTGTTTATGCAGTCTGCTTTGTTTATGTGGGTAGTTAGGAACACACACGAATGGAACTTTTAATTTTACGCGTTATAAGTCCGCTTTACCGGATAAACTTTTTTTAGGCCATCCGAAAGTAACGGCTACCCGAAAGTAGCGGCCCCTTTTGTCTGCTAGATCCGAAAGTAACGGGGGCCGTTACTTTCGGAATTCTACGATTTTTTCAATTTCAAAGCCAATATGTGTTGATGAACTGTTTCTTAATCAAGACCTAACTTGCTGGCAATTACCGTTATTAGCACAAATCATGCTTTGTTTATACGACAGCAAAGAGCGGATGCTGGACACATCAAGTGTAAGTGAATACAAATAAAACAACCCACTCCTTTTACGTACGCAGAGAAAATTTCCTGTTCGTGGTAATTAATGCAACGTTCAAAGTTTCAGTTCAGATTTTATGTTCTTGTTTGTTTGGTTGTTTGTTTATTGGGAAAATATTGGCTAACAAACAACATTGCATGATATCGAAGCGACACAATACAATCCACTTCACTGAAATCTAAACAGAGAGTAATTTGTGGGCAATGACTTTGTGATTGTGGTTTAGACCACTGCAAAACGTTTGTGTAATATAAATTTTAAAAGATCCGGTTTGCCTATTTTAAGATCAAGAACGGGTTGATCACGTGAACTGAATGGCATTTTTTGTTTCTACAGTTGACACATTTTGACCGTTTGGTAGCTTCTGTCAAATTTTTACGTCTAAGCAAGAAGTGTCAAATACTGGAAACAAACGGCAGGCGAAAACCGAAAATTTCACCTCAGTTAGAAAATGTTCCTCGCCAAGGCCTGAATCTTGTTGTATTATAGGGTGAATGGTTTCAGTGTTTAAGTTACTCAAGCTCTATCGCCCCTTAACAAAAGACCCAGAAACTACTCTCAAACCTGCGATATTGTCAAGCTTGATATTTCGTACTTATATTCTTAACACTGCATCTTATCAGCTTGTTTGTTCTTCTAAACATTCATCTGATCAACGAATCGATTTTTTCTTTCAGTGTTGAACATACAACCTCTAATTCAGTGCAGCTTTTAAACCTTATTTGTAACTTTTTACATTGCGTGTTGCTTGGACTGCCGCCTTTTTTCTTATTTGATTAGCTGAGACTTGTATTATTTTCAAATTGACATTTAAATTATAATGTCCTTGGCCTCTGGTTAATTAAGACTGATAAAAAACCACTGGCAAAAAAACAGTTTTTTTTTTCCAGTTAGCCTTCTCTTTCAGTAAACAAAAGTGACATTTCGCGCACACTAAGGTGGCTCAAAACAGTTTCCAACACTTTCGACGTGTCATTATCACCACTCTTTATCAGCTGATGCCACAATCATGGAGTACAAAAACTGCCCAATCATTGGTGAACACGTGGTTATCATTTTCATGACACTATACGTTACCATAGTAACAATATTACCTGCTAGAAACACCTGTAATTTTAGCTTTAAGGTGAAAAAAATTTAAGATGGCTCTGAACCCTATGAACAGATTCTGTTAAAAAACTCTCTGCCAAAAGCTGCACCTTATGCTGCCGTTTCTGAAACATATGTACTTAAAGCTAAAATTAAAGGTTAGTTGCCTAATATTAATCTGAGTATTCTTTGTGTTCCTTTCCAGATGACGTTCCATCTCAGAAGAGATCTTAACCTCTTGTTTGAACCCTGGGACATTTCCACGACAAAGGGTAGATAAAGTTGACATCATTTGTAAAATTAAGATAAAGCCGACCAAAGCACGCACGTGCAGTAATCCGCGCAGTGTTTAACAATGCAGGGAGCTTATATTTTTAAAGCCTCCACTGATCTTTAGTAATCCTGACCTATTTGATTTCGATCTAAACTTGTCATTTGAGAGTTCCAAGAAAAACAACTCCTATTGTCCAAAACAGATGGAGAGATGTCACGCGCCCTTTAATCACTTTTTTCTCTCCAATTCCAGTGTTGGTTGGCTCGTGTATTGCAATGGTTATACTGTCCGCATTATATGAAGGTCTTAAAATCTTCAGAGCCAAGCTAATGAGCATGCACGCAAGAAAAGAAAGAGAAACCAGAAAGGAAGAGGCTGCATACATTACAAAACCTCAACACTGCTGCAGGTAAGACGATTGTTCTTTATCGAGTTCAAGATTGACACTTAAAGGAGCTACGTCACGGTTTCCGCATCTTGAAAAGTCTAGCCTGAATTTTTCAAGTTTGTCGTCTTTTGCAATCCGCTTTAATCTTTTCCATCCTTACCGCGGTCGTCCTTGTTCCTTTATGGTTTATCTCTTTGGCGTTTTTCTATCTTCGTAGCGTGCTATTTTTAGGTTTCCTTCAATTTAAACGTAATTTTGTACGTGGCCAAAATAACTCAAAATGCCGTGACGGACCTCCTTTAACATTAACATTCTCTTAGCTGGTTTCTTTTCGTGCTATTTCTGATATTTTGACGGCTTGGCAAGTATTATATACATACATCCTTTATTTGGAAGAGGTCGAGTTGAAGGCAGCACCAGGCTGATGTGTGTCACCACACGCGTGACGAAGTCTTTGGGTTGAAGGGGAAGTTGTTTCTAGATTATTCTTTAAGATTGTCATTGCAAGGTGAAACAAACATGAAGTACGAGTGATGTTGCTGTAACAAACGCACGCGACCCACTGAAGGTCTCCATGCCACAAAAACAACGTATAACACTTCAACCTACTCCGCATACGGACAAGAAAAGAATACAAATTTGATTGCAATACATTCCTTGAAGGAAAACACTTGAACTCCCGATTCCTTCAGTAAAACTGAAACGCTCCTGGGAAGTATGCTGATCATGACTACCGGGTCAAGAGTTTGACTCCACCCACATCTTGCAGACAAATCTCGTACACAAATCTCATCCTTCCGGGATTTAATACTTAAAAGCCCGACGAAGCAGGACTCAGAAGAAATGCTTCTTCCTTTCGGAAAAGGTTGTTCGTTCACAAATGCGGAAAATAAAGAATTCCGCTATCGATATCTAAAGCCGAGCATGCGACACTTTTGCTATTTGTAATTATCGTACCTAACATCCTTAGAAATTGTACGTAGAACAGTAAAATTAATGAAACAACCGAGCAACATGCAGTACATTCAAAAATCCAAGTCCTTGTAAACATGTGCACATATTGGTAGTCGCAGTTATGTCCTCGTGTATTGGTTCATTAAGGGCCTCTTCATATGAGCCCGGTCAACCGGGCCGGCTCGATTTCCGAGATCTCGCCTTGCCACTCTCTCCTTAGCAAAATTTCAATGTGTTCATATGAGAAGCCAGGCTGACCTGGTTACCGAGATCTTGGTAACCGGGATGAAAATTTTCCAATATGAACGCTTCCGGGTAACCGGGACGAAACTTTTTAGACGAAATAGCTTCGCTTTCGCAACATAGCGGCCAAAATGGCATAATTTTTGCCTTGTATGTATTTCCACTTTAGGAGTAGGCGAATTCGCTTTATTAGTAAAGTTACAAGAGTCCACAAAACTGCGACAGTCGCGAACGATACAAGTTTACGTTCCACCATTTTGGTTGTTTCTTGGACTTCATCCCAGTCGACCGGGCTGAAATTTCCCACAGGAACAGACAACAAAATCCGTCCCGGTTACCGGGCTCGTGTGAAGAGGCCCTGAGGGAATAATCATTGTATTGCCTACGTCTTGAAGTCTTTGTTTAGCAGTATTATTTGGTGTTTTTGTGTCGGTTCCCGTCAGTTTACCGGTGCACGAGGACAAAACATAGTCGTCTTTCTTAGTTGTTCTCAATTGGTAATCTCCTTGCAACCAGTTAATGGTTTAACACGTTAGTAAAATTGCTGTTACGTTGTTTTATGGTAACGTTAACTTGGGGAGAGGAGGGGAGGAGCAATAAAATGCATGAGGCCTGTCGCCGGGGTGGCGAGGTCAGGAAATGATCAGATTGGCGTACTTTTCTCTCTTCGAAAAGGAGGGCCCAGCCACCTTGGCTCAACCGTCCCCAGTAAGTACGACAAAGACATGAAAGTTAATATGCAAGATGTTGATTACTACGTCCGTCTTTCTTTAGGCAGATATGCAGCTGCCTTCACTTGACGCAGACAGCGATTCACGTGGTGCAAGTTGTGCTGGGATACCTGCTGATGTTGGTAGTGATGACGTATCAAGTTTACCTGGGCATTGCTGTAATATTAGGAGCGGGACTGGGCTACTTTTTATTTGCTGGATTGATCAGTGAAGGCGTTCAAGGGAAACCCAAGTGTAACCCGAACTCCACGGAAGAGAATTCAGCAATTGTTCTAGGCATGACAAATTTCAACGAAATCAGTGGTGGACCACAAATGCAGGAACAAAGTCCTTCCTATTTGGGCATTCATAATAAGGGATTTGGCCACGGCTAGTTATTCAGCTTAGCTGTAGGCTGGTCTTTTGTATCGGTTCTTGTGTACCGGTACAGAAGGACACAACCTAGTCGTCTTTCCGAATTGTTGGCCCAAGGTCTATTCTGATGTAAATTACAACTAAGAGCTACTAGGCCCACGATAGAATCGTAATATTCCACTTAGAGAAACAAGTGTAAAAGCTAAATAACTGGAGGAAAATCATGTCCGAAAGACGCAAACAACTTAACGAATAAAAATAGAGCGTTAGTTTGTATTTTCCACATAAAATATTTCACTAACTCTTTCTAGATTATTAGCTACATTTGTACATGGCAGAGCTTTTAATCTTAGACTATTGGCGGCAACAAGTACTGATGGTCACAGAAGGTATACTAAGTAATCCTGATAACTTTTTCCTACTTTATACTGTTCCCTTCTAAAAATACCCAATCAGAAGGAATTGAGAGTAATAAACGTGTTT
Organism: Orbicella franksi; assembly: GCF_964199315.1. Classification (NCBI taxonomy): domain Eukaryota; kingdom Metazoa; phylum Cnidaria; class Anthozoa; order Scleractinia; family Merulinidae; genus Orbicella; species Orbicella franksi. The sequence goes on along the minus strand of NC_138145.1, from coordinate 16,906,287 downwards.
CCTCATATGATTACTTTTTCGACTTTCTTTTGACGTCATCATGCTAGTAGTGCTACTTTTAAATACTAACATGCACTACGCTGATCCCCCATTTTCAGCCAAGTGTACAGATTTAATTTTACATCGATCGAACTCTAGGAATCAATCGAGCTCGCAATTTTGTTTTTAGATCAGAAGCTGAAGCTTACTTTGGCAAGCTAGCATCATAACACTCGAGAAAACACTCATTTCATTCTTATGACTCTTATTAAAAATAGTATCGTTTCGTTGCTGCAAAAGGTAATTCTAACAGTTACCTTTTAATTTGGGTAAAACGTTACTGTGTCCGTTCAAATGAAAGAACTGAGTACAGTTCTACTCCTGTTCCTGGTTTTTGTTTTATTATTTTGCCAAAGAAATCATAACCTTTTTCCATTTTGAATTTGATAACTTGATAGAGAAAGGAATAAAATGGCTGAATTTGCACGCTCACCTTGTTATTTGTCTATCCTCACTAGGCTGGCAAATCTGGCCTGCTGTCTAGCTATCTGTTATTCAAATTAGTAACACGGGAAACTGTCATTTAAAACGGCGACGCCACATCACCCATCTCCACATAAACTGACTTGACTTGCGTGTAATAGTTGATGGAATCTTCGCCCAGTTCCCGACCCACACCTGACATTTTGTAGCCCCCGAAGGGAACCTCGGCTGGTGTTAAATTGTAATTATTGATCCAACAGGATCCCGCTTGGAGATTAGCGATAACGCGATGGGCGCGAGTGAGGTCTCTGCAAATAGACAGCATGTGTAAAAATTAAGCAACGAAAACAAACAAAACGGAAGGATGGAGAGGCAGAAAGGGTAAGGGAAGGGACGGGACGGGTAGGACCCAATGTAAAATAGAAAGTCACGTCACAACTTTGCCCTTTTGGTCTGAAAATGGGTCTAGTTTATCTTCTGGTCTGAAATTAGTCGTGGTTTCTAAGAGAACCACGATATCATATTTACATCAAATATTTTTATCTCGTTCCACGGTCCATTTATCTTTGAACAGAAAAAGGAGAAAAGGAGACTATCATTCGATGCACCATAAAATGATCAAAAACCCAAACGGCCGGGTCTGCAAACGTGATGGAAAATGGCATATTTTCTGGGTCTTAATCCGCGTGCAGGCGTCCACTATTGTCTTTGTTTGAAAAGGATCAAAGTTGTAGAACGTAGCGTTACATGCCTGGGTTACATGCACTCCAAACAGATTTAGGAGAAACCTTCCTCCTCCTATCTGGTCACAGTAATTGACCGCTCTCTTCACAACAATTTGATTCGACTTAATACTCCGTAATATTTCCAAGTCCCTCTTCCATCTGGACAAACGAACCACATGGAAGCCAAAACACAGCGGTATGGCCTGTCTTCGACAGTAGAGTAACATTACTTATGCTAACTTGTAAACTTAAAGCAATTGCTCCAGGCAGAAATGTCTGATCAGATACAGAAACCAAAAGTATCTGACTCATTCCAGCCTTCTCTTATCAGAAAACTATAGGCTGTGATTAGAGATGACTAGAGACAAGTCACTTAGAGGCCTAGAGGCTCAGATATTGACTAAGAATGTTACTTTATTATATGGCTAGCTCCGTGAGCGGGCAAGATGAACCAAATCCTGCACTGTGATTGGCTACCCGAGCGGGCAAGATGGAGTTATCTTGCCCGCTCGGGACTACCCGCCGTTCCCACAAGAAAAATTTCCGTGAAAGTCATGTAATAAATCCTTTATTGGCAAAGCTTGTTCGGTCAAGATGGCTGGATATTGGCCTCGTTCTTTTTTTGCGAGTTTATGGACCCTGACTCCGTCTTGGTCCATAAACACGCAAAAAAAGAACTTGGCCAATATCCAGCCATCTTGACCTCACACTTGGTCAATTACCCATACATACTGCCCACCATTCCAAGGACACTGAACAAAATGCCAGTGGAAGAGCTCAGTACATGCTATAAAGTAGATGGTCCCTTACTTTGTGAACACTCCCGCAGCTAATCCAAAATGAGTGTCATTGGCTCTATTCACAGCTTCTTCTTCTGTGTCAAATGGTAGAACTGTCATGACAGGACCAAATATCTCCTCCTTGACAACTGTCATATCATCTGAACAGTCTGTCATTACACAGGGTGACATGTAGAAGCCATTGGCCAATCTAGGCTCATCCATTTTTAAGCGTTCACCCCCACAGAGAACTTTGGCACCCTAAAGAAATAATTATCAATTGGCTAGGTCTAATAAGGTCAACAGGTAATGTCTCCCTTGGGTGAAATGGTAAATACCTTTATTATTTGCATAAATATGTAGCCAAAGTGCTTGCTGAAGGAGTACAGTATTCCAAGACTGCAATAAATTTTGGGAATGGCCAGCCATTTGATGCTTACGTTTTCACACACTTGCTCTTCTTGGAGAGTTGCACACCCAGGGGGTAGTTCATTATATAAGCAATACTTAGTTCCTTACCCCCGAGTGGGGGATAGGGCCGGAATATGTATGGGTTATTGACCAAGTGTGAGGTCAAGATGGCTGGATATTGGCCAAGTTCTTTTCTTGCGTGTTTATGGACTGAGACTCCGTCTCAGTCCATAAACTCGCAAAAAAAGAACGAGGCCAATATCAAGCCATCTTGACCAAACAAGTTTGGTCAATAAAGGATTTAGTATATGGCTTCCCGGGAAATTTTTCTGGCAGGACACAGTGGGTAGTCCCGAGCAGGCAAGATAGCTCCATCTTGCCCGCTCGGGTAGCCAATCACAGTGCAGGATTTGCCCACTCACGGAGCTAGCCATATAATAAATGCATATATACAACCCCAAAAGTATGGTTTTTGAACAATTTTGGTCAAAGTAGGATATTGTTTTGCGCATTCTGGTCAGCACCTAACCATATCATTGAAGAAGCCACTTTTGCCATTGCTATTATTCACCACTCGAGAAGTGATTGGGAATTACAAACCCTGCTGAAATGTTACTGTAAACCAAAGGAGTCCCTAAGTGGGATCTGGTCTGAAACTGGGGAACTATTTTTTCATTTTTCGGCTTATCTAAAGCACACAGGAAGTTGCAAAGTTTTGGTCTGAAATAAGGCAAGGGTGACAAAAAGTACATCATACATCCCAGACTCTTTTTATTTTATATATTTCTTACCTCTTTTTTCGCTGTGTCCACATATTCAAGCACTTTGTGAAGATGTTCTTCAGAAATCAGAGCCCCCATCTGTGTGTCTGGATTCATAGGATCTCCTACTTTGATGTTTTTAGTACGCTCCACTACTTTACTGAGAAATTCATTTAAGATGCTCTTTTCCACAAATACCCGAGTTCCATTGGAACACACCTGTTAGTAAATAAGGAAAAGTACATTGATGAATAATGCAATGCTCACTGAGCCTCAAGGAAGAACATTTTCCCAGAGGACTTACAGGCAAGGATGTTATATATTGAACACTGCATATGTATACTAATTTATAAGTTCTCTACCTCTCCCTGTGTAAGAAAGTTGGCCATCATTGCTCCCTTAACAGCATTTTCCAGGTCAGAATCAGCAAACACAAGAAGAGGAGATTTCCCTCCCAGTTCAAGAGTGACTTTTTTAACACCAGCTGATGCATCTGCCATGATCTGTGACAAGAGGAGAACTAGTATTATAATATTATAACAAAACCTGAAATATAATATAGAACTTCCAACTGACAATATATTTTGGAAATGGTAAATATATGACAACTTTAAAATCAGACCCCACTATGTACTGTAGACAATATTATTACTTACCATAACCAAATTCGCAATTACCCAATCAGAAGCCTTGTCTACTGTCCTGATATCCTGTGATATCAAGTCACTAACCTGATATGGCTACGATATCATGCTCACTTGGCCAAATTTGTGTACGGTAAATATCTAATCGTACCTTTTTGGTACACTTCGGCAGCATCTCAGGTTCATTTGGTCTCGCCATGGGTATTTTCGTCAAAATATGAACCATGGCTCGTCCAAACTCAACTGATATGCTGCCGAAGCATCAAAAAAAGAGATAAGATTAGGTATAAATATTACTAATTTCAACAAAGAACATGCTTTGAGCAAAATTTCAGACAAATTTCAATGTCCAGATTGTAATCAAATATTTCATTACCATCATTAGTTGCCCTCTCTTGTGTATTCCTCTTATAATTTGTCCTTATGATAGTAAACTTAATTTTTCTTAGATTACTTTTTATCTTGTTTAGATTAGAAGGCGGCTGATGACTTCTCCACTAGCAAATACCTTAGTTAGTTTTTTAAAATGCCAGTTCATGCCTATATTGAAGGTTGTTGGCATATAGAGTATCATCAGGCAATTTCCCCTGAAATGAATGTTACTCCCCATTGCAGTTTTTTCAACCCCCAACATTATGTTGTTCCAGCAAATATCCTCACCCTTCCCAAAGAGGTTTTTGGGTTTGAAACACCTCCATTCCATCCCCTTAAAATTTTGGCTTTTGAGATCCCCTTCCCCCCTTTGAACTTTCAGTAACCCTCCACGACGTGGGCATGGATATTTTCTGGAGCCACACCTTTTGCCAAGTTGTCCTGACACTTTGTTTATATGCACTGATACTCCTGGTGATCAGTGATGCACTGCAAGAGTACAGTGTGAAACCCAAGAACAGCAGGTAACAACCTTGTCCACCTGGGTATAACTCAGATCTTTTAACCTGGAGTCCAGGAAAAGTTACCATTACACCATGGGGTTCAACTTTCAGGAAAAAACCTTGGGGCCAGCTGGCCCCTAAGTTTTCAGATTTAGTCACCAGCTTAAGTATTTCAGTGAAGAGTGTGGAAAGTTAGACGCCAGTGAAAAAAAATTTGGTTGCACTGGCGACCCCAGTGGTCACAATGTCGAGCTCTGCACCACTGTGCCATCATCTTACAGATCTTACCATCTAATTTTTATTTCAGTCTAGTCTGTGATCTGGACATACTGCACGTCCACTTCAAACAGTAGCAATCACCTTACTTTTGATACAGCAACATTAACAGGGTTTAAGAAATTTACTTCAAATGACCATAAAGTTCACCTTTTGTCCTGTGGGCACAGATCCCGTAAATGAAACCTTTGCAACATCAGGATGTGATGTTAGCAAGTGACCAGTCACTCCTGCACCCTGAACAACATTTAAACCTCCATTAGGGAGCCCTGCTTCTGTAAAGATTTCAGCGATGTAGACAGCAGTCTGGGGTGTGAGGGGTGATGGCTTGAACACGATGGTGTTCCCACAAGCTAGGGCAGGCGTTGACTTCCAGACACAGATTTGAAATGGGTAGTTCCAAGCCCCAATTCCTACAAACAATGCGATATGTACATGATATCTGGTTCCTTCAAAGGATCTTTGACTGAAGTTATCCTGCATTTCTCACCAACCTGCTACCACACCCAAAGGTTCCCTTCTAGTATAGGAGAAAGATCCATTTGGAAGCTGGATATGCTTTCCACTGATGGTAGGTGCAAGACCGGCATAGTAATCAGTAACATCAGCACAGCCTTCTATGTCCCATACAGCTTCATGAAATGGCTTTCCTAATAAAGAAAGAAACATCATTGTGTACATGTGAATGTGCGATAATATTCAATTTAGTTCACACAGATTGTACATGGTCGCTACCACAATGATGACAAGTTTTGGGACCATACAATTATACCAAGAATGAGCAATTACAGTTAAAAGAAACTAATTTCCATATCAAATTTGCTTTTTACACCTTTCTCCAGAGGGCTGTCTTTTTTGTTGACCATAATCACACAATTGTTTATTGCAATACTCCATGTAAAAACCTTTACAGTCGCCTTTGGGTTAAAATGCCAGTGCCACTCTTTTAGCTGTGTAGGGATGTAAACCTCTCAAAAAGCACCTCTGTGGAGTCTATGTGTTGTAAATAAGTGCCTCATTGTCATTTAGGGGTGCACTGGGGTGGATCCAGGGGTGGTTAGGGTGGTTCAGTCAAACCCCATAAATGAGATGAAAAATTGCTTAAATACGTGTCGTTTCTGACAAGAACCTTTGTGGGCAAACATTGCTAACAAATATTATATTTCATCTTCTGAAAAAAGACTTACTTGAAAAGGGCAAATTAAAATACTATTGATGGACGAGAGTTTTTTACCGCTTTTAAATGCCTCATTTATAATGGTAATTGAACTGAGTGGAGTGCAATTTGGTCTGAAATCATACGCGTGATTTCAAAATCAAACGAGCGCACAGCGCGAGTTCGATTTGAAATCACAAGTATGATTTCAGACCAAAATTGCATGACACGAAGTTCAATTGCCACTTTATTACATCCATTTTGAAATCGCACAATTTTATCACCTTAAATTTTAGATTTTTGGTGTATTGTTCCAGTAGCCGGTTTGTTAAAAAAAGCGGAACTGGAAACGCCTTTACGTCTAATTTAGTATGCAAAACGATGTCATGTGACGAAAACTCATTCGAGCATGACAAAGAAACAAGCAGTTCTGATCTGAAGTCGAAAATAGTCTACTTCAGGTATAAAAGTGCAATTCTCGTCGCCTGAATCAATTATGGAAGGCCTACCTTTCTTCTGTGGTTGAGGCTGAGACTTTTCATTGTCTTTGGAGAAGGAATTTGAAGGTGCATATCCTGTGTAATTCTGCGATCGATTTCTTTTGAGTTGTGAAACTCCCTCGAGTGCACAATGCCCAGTGGATAGTATGTTTTTTTTCTTTTAAATACCATTCAATGGCATGATTTTAAGGGGTCCAGCTCGTTATCATCTCCGTTTCTTTTTGTAACCTCGGCGTAGGACTCAATACTCAGGACCTTGTCAAGTTCTCCCAACGCCATTTGTTTTAAGATATTTCCAAGATGGCGGGACTGGCACCGGCTTCGTAAGACGTTCGTTCATGCACTATTTTGTGCAGTGTGGCGTATTTTGACTATGTTTATTCACAGCAACAGAGTTGAGCTGTTTTGTTGCTTCGTTTGAAACTACTGGAAACCTGGAAATATCTACCTTCTTGAGATGACTCTGAATTTGTTGTTGTGTGGTTTTCATTTGTTTATGTTTTACTGGACTCAGTATCATACGGATCTTGAGCAGATGTTGAAGAAAAATCGCCAAAATATTCATCAAAATGGACACTGAAAGTTGGGAACTTCCATTAAAGTAAGTCTTCAGCCTAAAGGAGCTCATAATTGCCATTCAGAAACTGTAATTAATTGAATTTGTCAATTTTTTTTGGAAAAAAAGCTACAATAACAACAAAGTTTTGGCAATAGTATTTGCAAAATTCTCCACACAGTGGCTTTTTGCCTTTCATTTTCCTGAAATTTTATTGATTACTTTAAACTAATCTTGAAATCTGATTGGTTGTTTTGTTTTACTGGCCCTTTCTCATTGGCTGAGAAAAAGATGCGATTTAGAGCAAAAAATAGTGCGATTCGTGATTAAATCGCACCACTGAGAGCCAATCAGATTGCAAGGATAACCAGTGATTTCAAAATGGATTTAATAAAGTCTAAAATCCATTTTATTCAAGTATTTCCTTTCTTTATTTGTCTATTTGGCAAAATAACACGTGATGCATACTCCTGTCAAATTCTACATGGCGCCAAAAGTGACAGTTTTTCTATCGGCAGCTATCATAGGTTAGGCGCTGTGGCTTAGGCCAGAAGCTTAGCCTCTTTGTCAATCAGCTCATCAGGGAGTTGTGTAATTGTTCACAAAGATTTTGATGGCCATTGCACACGAAAGCCCAAGGAAAAGTCCATCAGAGTTATGTCAAAAAGACAGCAACAAATTAATCCTTTTTTTCGCACCGCTAGCATGTACATCATCAGGAAGGTAAGCATTATTATAAATACCTAAGCGTAGTCCTTGTTTAAATAGCTCAAAACAGAGATGATTTCAAAGATATTAAGCAACCAACAATCATCCTTCAAAACGCTGGAAATTAACTTTCCAAGAACCTAAATAAGACTCTGAGGGGTGGAAGGAGGTGAAGCATGCCTCGGATTCCTTAGAAGGATCTTTCTTCAGCGAACAATTCTTCGAACCCCCCTTCACCAAATCCTCGATCCGCCCTGGGGTACAGTGTTTAATTAATGGTGGTCCTTTTTCCAGTACATCCTACTTCTACCAGCAGGGCAAGCAAAACAACCCCACCCCCCACCCCACCCCCACCCCACCCCCACCCCAGTTAGCTCAAGGGCTGGATCCGCCACTGAGAAGAGCGAGGTCAGTCGATCGTTCTAATCAAGACTCATTATTATTGACACCATCAATACTTCAAAATTTGTCTACAAGCTTATATCTAAATCCTACCGGTGTCCATAACTTCCACAGTTGCCAACTCCTTCACTCTACTCCGGATAATCTTGGCAGCCTCACGAAGAATTTTCCCCCTCTCCATGCCAGACATTTTAGACCAAGAGCTGAAAGCCTGTTTCGCCGAGACAACTGCGCGATCAACTTCCGGTTTACCCGAACCTTGAGTCTGACAAATAATGTTTCCGGTGGCTGGTTCGATAACATAGATATCGCTTTCATCTTCTTCGCTAACTGGATTTATACGATGGCCATCTATGTAGTTCAACGGCTTGCAAGGTTGGTCGGCATTGGTGCTCGAGAGCCTTTGAGGAGAGCTTAGCAGAGGAGAAAATCGACTTCTAGAGCCACGAACAGACCTGTAGGCAACTCGCGAGATCATAATATCTTGCAATTGAAGGTTCTGCAATTCTAAATCCTCTGAACCTTAACGAAAACCGTGCGTAAAACGTGTACAAAGGAGACACTTGTGTCAAGAGTAATTTTCTGTCACGAGACTAGTGCAAGTCCCTCGCAAGTCTGTCGCAAGTATTGAGCAACAAAGCAGCCTAATTATTTACGTAAGAATACAGACGACGGTACCATACCATGAGACAAAGGGTTAAAGGTTCAAATACACTCTCACAAAATGCAAAAATGCAATCCTTTAAACAACAGTGAAAAAAAAATTGACACAAATCATTTGGTAATGCAATTTCATCGCGTGACGGAGGCCGTGAGTTAATCGCGTGACACACACGGAGCAAAATACAAAGAAAGAAAGAAAGATTCAACCTCAACAACCCTCTATGATCTACCCTTCAACGACAGTTTTCACTCTGTGACACTATAAGCATCACAAGAATCTTACATTCATATTCAAGATGCTCATTGGAAAATTGCAGTTCGTTTCATAAGATCTGCAGCTTGGTTCGTTCCCTGCTGGGCTCGTTCCCTTCTCGTGAGCCGGGATCATGATCTAGATTTGCCATGACAGCTGTGCCTTTTAAGGCCTGGGGCAAGGCTGATCTGTGCGACGTGAACAAAGGCACAGAAAAGGTTGCTGTCACTCCTGAAAAGGACATTTCTTGTGTACGCAGCATTCTGGAACCCAGAACCAATGGTAGCAACAGTGTTCACGAGCGAAACTGCAACTGCAGACTGAATGAGACCCGAGCTTTTAAGCTGAAGAAAAGATTTAAAAATCTTTTCCAAATAAAAAAAACGCTCCCAATTAAGATCAGTAAGATCAGTAATTTTGAAAGTCTTTGCCTATTGGATACAAGCTTATTAAGAGCGGCTTAAGTGAAAAAAGACATGGCAAGATGGGTATAATTTACGGCCACTCAGGTTTGATGTGTTTCCTTGATAGGTCTTTTCACACCTAAGTTGATTCAAAAAGAGAAACAAGAAGATTGTACGAAAAATCATCAATGAAGTCCAACAGAAATATGAAAAAAAAAAAAAAAAATCGGAGTCCCCCTGAGGGGGCTGAACGCCATGCCCTTCCGAACGGAAGCTCAGAAATGTAACAACTGGGCTACAGGGGAACTCCTTGAATTGGGTAGCAAATTTAACGGTATCTATATACACATGAAATGTAGTTTTTATTGACAGCCCAAACTTGCTTTGGAATACGTGCTGTGAAAATTATAAACGACTTTCCTTAAGTTAGAGAGTGTGTTTTTTTTTAAATCCATTATCAAATCTTTCCCCAAAAAACACTGACCTCCCATTTAAGATCAGTACTTTAAGGATGGGCTCCTGGTACTTTTGAAGGTCTTTGCCTATTGGATACAAGCCAAATAAAAAGCGCAGCTTAAATGGAAAAAAAAAAATGGCAAGATGGGTATAATTTACTATCAGCCAGGTCTGATGTCCTTCCTTAAAATGTCTTTTTACACCTAACTTGGTTTGAAAGGGAAAAAAAAGAATATTGTACGAAAAAAACATCAATGGAGTCCAACAGAAATATGAAAATATGAAAAAAAAAAAAAGAAAAAAATCGGAGTCCCCCTGCGGGGCTGAACGCCATGCCCTTCCGAACCGAAGCTCGGAAAAGTCCAAATTTTGGCTTATGCGCATGCCTGGACTTGAAGTTTTGCTCAATTTTGTACCTAATCCTCGAAAAATCTCTCCTTTTAGTAAAGAAAAAAGCTTTTTTAACAAAACTTAGGCTTATTTAGCGTCATGGCAGCTAAAAAACCTGACTAAACGCTTAAAAACGGTATTTTTTTGCGAAAGTTTGGTATTCAAAGGGTTAAAACAGCGGACTGTACAGGTATAAATTTTCGTGACGCATATTTTGCGAGTGTTGTCCTGGATTGCCGGTATGCCTCGAAAGGTAAGAATTTACTTCAGACTACGTTAAGGCTTATTTACGATCGGTAAGCACTCAAATGTTTTCAGCTGGGCCGAATGGTTCAAAGCACGATTAAGCTAACCCAGGATTAGCGAGAATTTTGATTTCAGTTTTGTAAATTTTCGGTGAGGTTTTCTATTTATACTGTTTGTCCTTTACTTTTGAGCTCGACTAAGCTCAAACTACACAAAACGTAAGCAATAAATAACTTTTTTATGCAAGAAAAATTAATACTTCGGTTAACTTTTAATCTTGGGTCAGCGTTAACAGGCTTTCGAACAACCCGGCCCCGGGTTTACATGTTTTGTAAACGTGCCTCTAGAAGAAAGCAAAGATGTCAACTACAGTGGTGCTGCCTAGCCTTTGTAAATTACAGTTTGTGCTTTTCCGTTATGGAAACGCAGGAAAAATCACACTATAGATCAAAAAACTACTTGCGCACATTATCCAAGAATTAGGCCGCCCGGAAAATAGTGATCTTCCCCCAGGGTTAAAGGAAGGATCTTTCTGGTATACCATCAGCAGGAGATGTATAAGATGTCTGGGAGAAGAATTTCTCGAGCCAGCATTTGTTAAGGCCGTCTACAATCTATGGCAGAATCCTAAGTTCCGAAGCCTAGTGGATGAGGTTAGTCTATGTCTGTAGGTAAAGAAACTCGCGATTTTATTTTATGCGGGTAGGCCGGTAGTCTTAGCTCATATATAGGCCCAGCAAGAGAGGGTGGGAGGGGGAGAAATTATGATACTCAAATAATCACCTTTGATTTTTGTTTTCGGGCTAAATTCAGAACAGCAGCAATTTTCCCACACACATAATTTTTCAGTGTCATTGTATAGAGGACAAGGATGTCAGCTGCTCGTGGTTAACGAATAGTTTATGTGCTGAAGAAGATGTGAAATGATGTAAGCTTCAGATCACCCTATGACGCGATTTTAACATAATTAACCTTCCTGGCAGCTGCAGAAGCAATGTTGCCAAGGTCAACGTCTACATCAAGGAGGATTGAAATTGAGACTCCGTCCACCCTAATACGTTTTAAACGTGTTAAAAACCATGCGTTTCCGCAAAACTCGTCAAACGTTTCGCGTCCACGCCATCGTTTCCGCAGCATTTTTGCCATTCACACCAAAACGCTCGAAAACGTTGACACCCAAATAAGGATAATTTATTTAATGAAATGTACACAGGGGGTGGTTACCCAGTCCCCCGAACCGGAGGCTCATAATAAAAGTGAGCGTGCATGCGTGTGAACGATTCAGCGCCTTCAAAGGCCACCCTTTGATACGATAGGACTTCGTTTTCAACGCATAAAACTGATACGCGATTTCACATGAGTGTGGACAGAGTCTAGACCTGAGGAAAATATATCCCACGAACACAACGGACTTGTACAGGCGCAAATGTTCTAAATCCATGGACTGCAGCGTTTTGACAACCAAAAATTTGTTTCTTCAGGGCGGGAAATTTGTAATTTTGTAACGCTTGGCTTGTTATTTTAAATGCGTTTTCTGCCATTTCGTGATTTTCTGGGACTTCCCTTAAATCGGTTACGCTTAGTCAATCCCCCCTATCACTCAAAAAGGTGCTACGCTGGTCCTGGCTCACAAGGCAAGAAACACATTATACCAGTATAATTTCACCACGTTATCGCTTAACAAGATTGCCCACGCAATGCCTTATCTTATTGCTAGTTACCATCAGTGTCAATATTTTCAACGTTACATGCTTTTTTATTGTACTAAGTTTAACCCGATATTTCTTTTTTCTAGATATCTGCCACCCTTATAGGCCATGTTATTGATCCAAGACTTAAGCAAAGATCTAAACGTCTGCGAGTAAGTAGAAATTCAGCTACTTGTGCGTCGCTCTTCAAGTTTTCGCATTGTCGTCATATGCTTTCAAAATTATTTAGGGACAAAAGAGTGTATAAACTACCCCAAACCAGAATGGTGTAACCCAAGTACGATATTGTAATGCGGCGAATGCAAATCCCGGGAGGGTACTCCCAGAAAACGCCCGCTTCCTGAAAATCCCACCCTATTTAAGACCAAATTCTGCGATTTTCCCTACCCAATCTAAGCTACAGTAATAGCACTGTGAAGTATATATGAAATAATTCATATTTGAACTGCGGTAGTAGATGAAAGTGAAGTGTGATCATCGCAGTAAAATGATCACACTGCGATGATCACACTTCACTTTCATCTACTACCGCAGTTCAAATATGAATTATTTCATGTATACTTCACATCATGTCACTCCTCACGGGAAGATATGAACTCAATTAATTGACCTCGCTCCCAATGTGTGGCTTCATAGCTCAGTTGGTAGAGCATCGCACCGGTATCGCGGAGGTCACGGGTTCGAATCCCGTTGAAGCCCTGATTTTTTTCAGGCTTCTTCTTTCCAGTTGCTTAAATTTTACTACGATGATCACACTTCACTTTCAGTAATAGCACTGTTGCATTCCAAATTTCATACTGAATACTAATATTTTGGAGTCGCCGTCCTTTTTGCCTAGACTATACTTCTCGAAACTCTTTATTTCCTTGCACTAAGTTAAACGAAGAGGAGCTGTTCTGTTTGGGAAAGAAACCAGAGGATAACAGGTACAGCTTTCATATTTTAGATACGTCATATATAATTACGTATAATTGTCGTCTGGGGATTGACAAATACCATTTCTATGGGAACTCAGAAGATTTTCCTGTACCCAACAACTTCAAAAGAAAGCACCCCAAACTGTTGAATAGGCTGCTTCTTTTAAATTCCCCAAAGTCAGCTATGTGATTACATGTGCGAGCAAAAGGTACCTTGTTTTGCCAAGCTCTCTCAGTAGTAATAGGGGTGGCTGGAAGTGCCGGATTGGAATTAAGTCAAAATGGGCGCTCAACTGATGCCATCCCAGACGAACAGGAAATGGTGGTATGCCACATTCCCCTCCACTGACGTCATTAGCACCTGACCAGCGGGGTAAGGAGGTATCCTTCTCCACTGACGTCATTGGTTCGTCAGTTGAGCATTTTGCCCTCCTAAAACTTAGTGCCCGCTTTGCTTTGGTCCTTTTTCCGACCTTTCTCGAACTTTCATTGGCAACCATTTTGGATAAATTAAAACGGGGTCTTTACCGGTACTCCTATTACTTGTCTACTTCTCTTCCTTTTGGTACGCTAAGCCGGGTAATCTTTTGTTGCATAACATACTTATTTTTTTCAAAGCACCTGGCATGTTTTTAGTTACCCACTATTTTGAAATATACTTCATGTTAACAGAGATGGCGTCGGTAGCGAGGCAGTGCTGCAGAACACTTCAAGGGAAGCAAGTCTACCAAAACAACAGCATGTTGACATCGTTCTCAGCCTTGTAGATTTGCGCTCTAAATTTATCGAGGAGGACCAGCGAACACTTCCCCAGTGCGCAAAGGAAGCTAGGCCAAACTTTTTTTGGCTTCATTCAAAACCTATCGCTCTATCCGACCGTTGTTATGATGTGGAGTGAGCCTGAACTTAGACCCTTTCATGATTTGAGTCCGACAATTGCATTATACTTTGGCGCAACAGATAATATTGCGAAGAAAATATTTCCCTATACTAGTGGCAAACTGCTATATTATGCTTTAGTTATTGGTCATCCCAAAGAAAGGAAACCGTCAATAGCAGTAGCTGAAATGATTTCATCCAGTCAAAGCGTGGTCACTTTGACGTGTTTCTTGATGACCTCCAAGCACGATGCGGCCAAACTATATGATGCCAAGGCTGCAACGCCTTGCCATATCGAAATCGACATCAGCTGGGCTATCCTTCACAGCGTTCTCGAAGGATTTTTGGGAATGGAACTATTAGCATACTTACAGCGGTGCTGGAGACTGGTGGAGGGGATTATATTAAATCCCTGCAAGCACTGCGTTGTCGTGCTGGAAGGCTACTTTTCAATTTGCCAAGAGACACACCATTAGTACAAGTTATGGAACTCTCACAATGGGACTCGATTTATGACGCGTATAAACGAAGTCTTGTCAAACTTATCTATAACATAGCTCGCGATAATATGCCCGCGATGATTTCAGATTTAGCCGTGTGGCGTAATAGTCCGTATAACTTAAGAGGACATAATAAGGCCGTCGTTCCACGATTTTCCGCTCATTTTATTTCATGAAAAATTCTGTTTGTTACAGAGGAGCTGTATTGTGGAACTGGGTTTCAGAATATTTTAATGATTCTTGTAATTTTAAACAATTTTATTCATAGCCAAAATCTGGTCCGATATTTAGGGAAATTAGATTTGCGATAAAGTTAAAGTTAATTTGTTATATTTCATTCAATTATCAGTAGGTAATTAGATAATTAATTAGATAAACGACCCCTCAAGCATGTAGGGCTTAAACGATAATCATGTTTTAAATAAAGGATTTTACTTTACTTTACTTTACTCTACTTTAGCGGTGGACGCAGCCGGTACAGTTATCCATTTCTGTACAAGCCACTTGATGAACACCATTCGTAGAGAACTAAGCACGCTGTAAGTATGTAACGTTGAACGTTTAATGTAACATTAATGTTCCATGGGTACAGACACATCTTTCATGGCTGAAATCAGCGTTGACATACCACTTAGCTTGAAGCTGGCGTCTCAATTTCTACACGGTTAATGCTATTGTAAATACTTAGAGACGGTTTATATATTTCCTTATGTTTCTTTTCTTTTCTTTTCTGAACTTTAGTGGTTTTAATATGACCCTCGAGCTCGGGAGATTGTGTAAACACTTCCCACGTTCTCTTCGACTTCTTCGATAAATTTAACTACTTACTTACTTACTTACATCCCAATTTTAGTAGTGAGCGACATTTGTAGCTTTTACCTCATATCATCTGCGTTGCAAATCACAACATTGGGGAGATTACAAAGAGGCTATCCCTTGCAGTTTCCTGTTTCTGTAATGTGTGTAATCCTAGATCAATCAAGGCAAATCTCAAGGAACTTGTCATGTCTACAATGGGTGTTTTCATCAATTGCAACAGCCAAGAAAAATTCACAGGACAGAATGGATGGCAATTGGGGCTTGGAAGAGAGGCCATTGAAGGAAGACGTGGAAGATGACGAATGTTCGACGGAGCGAAAAAAGAGTGCGGTTCGTGACCTCTCTCCTTTTGCACTTGCACTGGAAAAACACTGCGAGAGTAAAATGAAATTGACAGATCAAGTCAATGGAATTTCTGCCAACGAGCTACACAGTCCTGAAGTGGCCAAGTACTTGGAAATCCACTTCTTTGCAGTAGCTCCTCTATGGAGTGGAATCATGCTAGGTAAATGTTTATGGTCCCAACATTGCGATATTTCAATACATTTTTTAAAAAAAACAAGGTATGTTTTCAGGATGCTGCATTTTTCTACGCCTTTTTAATGTCTTTCTGCCAAAACGAAATATATTGGACTGCATTTTTAGGAAATTTGAACCGCTATTTGGGTGATACAAGTGGTGCTACCGCTAGAAAAGTTAAAGAGGTAGTGACGAAACTTAAGTAAACGAGCCTCTCTTTTTTATAGTGGTTTATATGCTTCCGTTGCTACCAGTTTCATGTTACTGCTTGCCTTGCTTGTTTCAGGTTAATCAGCCCACGTGCTCCACAGCAGGTCTCATGGAAGGATGGCAGTGCGTCGCCAAGTTACATGATATCGTCGGGATGAAGACTCTTGATCTACCTTATAATAACACACTTCTGTCAAAACAAGATGTAGATTAGGCAAAGGTACGAAAATGATCAGAACAGCCGTTTAATGACCGGTTTGTTTCTGAAAGACAGTCAGTAGTATGCCGCCTATTTCTATTTACCTTTTTGTCTGTCGTCGAAAGGAACGGAAAAAGCGCAATGTCATAGAAGAGGAAAGGTCAAAACGCACCCGCCTGGAACAGGAAAAGTCTCCACGAACAGGAAGATATCAACAGGCCCTCAGGCAGCAGCTGAAAATTTCCCGATCCAGGTAAGCTGTAGTATAAGAGACACAACCATGGTTTTTTTCATTGGAAACCGTTTTTGCGTTTATTTCAGTTAGAATTCTACTAAACAATTAGATTATTCGCTCTTGATTTCTAGGATGGAGATGGGACGTTCACTCTTAGCTAATAATGTGGCACACCACACAATGGGGCAAAATTTAATTATGCTGCGTCCTGGCTTACACAGGTAAAAGAGCAGGTAAAGTCCTTAAGAACCGTCACCAGAAGAGTTCAGACATTGGCGGGAGCTGTCATTCCATACTTGACACGCGGCGATCTGCAGCTACTTATCAACGACCATGGACAGTCCAGACAACTCAATAGTTTCGTAAGACCTAAAATTATCACTGTGTCGCCCTTGCTCGAATTGAGTGTTCTATTACTTTTGGTCAAAAAAAAAAACTCATCTCTACCTCCAGGTAATTGACTGCTACTCAAGACTTGTTTTGCAAGAGTTTAATGACAAAGGTACGCTGAAGAAATCCTGAATTGTCTTTTATTTACATAGTGAAAGGAAATCAACATTAACTGTGTCAACGCTTGTCATCTATATCCTATGCAGGGAGATGATTCGGAAAAGTGCGTTTTCATTAGCAGCCAACAGTTTTTTGTCTTGCAAAGTGTTGTGAAATTGCTCCAGATGGATTCTAGTGATGAACTCCAATTATAACTGGAGAGGATGATTGACCAAGTAAAGGAAATGTGTTTTAATGTTTGTTTTTAATGTTCTGTAATTTATTTCCTTAATTAAGTGTGTAAAATGTAAAATGTAAAATGCCTCTTTTCTGACCTTATATTTATTTTCAATTAATAAATGGTGGTCACCCAACTAGTTAAGCTCTTTAGTTATTTTGGGTGACCAGCAACTGTATGTATTTTTAATTTATTTATTAATTAGTAATTAAGTTAATCTTACAGTTCAAATAAACCTTGTTGTTGACCTGTGGGGGCTCCCACAAGTTGACTCTGATAATTTGTGCGGGCCGCCCCGGTGGATGTTCGGCCATGTGAATTCGGCAGAAACTTGTATAATGTGACTGGACTGGTTATTTATCGTTGAGTTTATTGTGCTTTGTTAGTATAACTTACAACAAAATGTATGAGTGAAAATATTTGTAATACCATAAAACGCTTAATGTTTAATATGTTTCTGTTTAGGTTATATCGAAAACGAAAGGAGACGAGACTCACTCCTTGATCGTCGTGCACCTCCCAGAGCGTAAAGGACACCGGTGTCTTTTGGTAAAGTTGGTCATTTTTTACTATAAATATAACGTTAAGCTCTCTTTTGCATACTGATCTTTGTCTGTAACTTGCAGTATGTTTCTCCAAGAGATAGTCGCATGGTTTACCTGGATCCCAAGTAGGTCTATTACAGCACTACCTGACGATAGTATTCCTTTTCAGGTGGATATCCCTGGACTAAAGCTCCAAATGGCTTACGAGCTAATGTGGATCTGGCTATTCAAGAGACTTTCTACTCAGTTTCACGTATTGCATTATTGAAATTATAGGACCAAGAAACATTTGGAAAGGAACGCGCTATTTTGTCCTCCCGGACAGGATGGTAAGAATCCCATAGTTGTTTATGATTATTTCTAGTAACTTCTAACACGACAATGCAAGAAAGGATGCAATTGATTTGACTATTTAGTAGTCAGTAGGTTACAAAAGATTTCTGATTGTGAAACTCTATCGAAAACCAGAGTTTAAACCATGAGATTGTTGTTTCTGTTTTGTTCAATTCACGCATTTTCCACTCGATATGAGGTGGACAATGTCTATTTGCGCTATGTAGTTAGCGAACTAATGAGAACGAAGAATTCCGCTACGCCATAACCACCGAGGAAGCAAAAAAAAGAGGTGCTGGCATGAATGATTATGTACTGCCTATTGCCACGACACCGTTCTCAGAAACATTGCCTCCGCTGCATCAAGGACGCCTCTGCCTAAAAACATTCATGGCTAATTTCCTTCTGTCAGCCATGTTTTGCAGTACGAGGCCATTACAAGACTTGTGATGCAACTACAATATTGTAACTATTTAGAAGCAACAAGTATTGGTCTAGGAGAGAAGATGACGTTTTTGACGACAGTAGTCTTTCTTTCGAGATGGCTGAGTATAAGTATTATATTATGGCTGAAGTTTGACATCATACTCCTTTTGACCCGTCAAAGAGATGGGATTCTAATTGCGAGAGATGACGTTTTTGGCCACAGTAGTCTTTCTTGATATTCAGCTCAAAACTTGCAAGGCTCTACATTTAATGTTATTAGACCCCAAATGTAGATCTTTATTTTCAAGATGGCAAAATATAAGCATTAGGCCCAAGTTTGACATCATACTCCTTTTGACCCGTCAAAGAGATGGGATTCTAATTACGAGAGATGACGTTTTTGACGACAGTAGTCTGTCTTGATATTCAGCCAAAAACTTGCAAGGCTCTAGTTATTTTGGGTGTCCCACTACTGTATGTACTGTACTGTTTATTTATTTATTTATCATTATAATTATAATCTTGTAAATTCTTTTAGTTGTTTACAGTAGTAGAAAATAAACTGTTGTTGTTAGACCCCAAAGGAAGATCTTTATTTTCAAGATGGCGAAATATAAGCATTAGGTCCAAGTTTGACATCATAGTGCTTTTGATCCGTCAAAGAGATGGGATTTTAATTGCGAGAGATGATGTTTTTGGCGACAGTAGTCTGACTTGATATTCAGCCCAAAAGTGACTAATTCTGATCATGTCATTTTTAACAGGTACAAAAGAGATAGGCAACGAGATACCTACAGTATACCCATTGCAAAATGCCAGGGAACGTTTCAAAGTTGCTAGCGTGTGTCATATTCTTGGGAGTGCTTTAATTTTCTGGCTACTTGAGATGAAAGTTTCAGTTAACATTCCCTTTGTGAAGAAATTTGCCTCTAGAAGGACACACCAGAAGAGCACAAAACCTCGTCTTGTTGTTTACTGGTCGGCGGTTTTTGGAAAGCGGCATAAGCTACACGAAAAGTGGCCGAAAGGTGAATGCCCAGTACCATGTGAGTTAACAAGTGACATATCTCGAGCAGAAGAGGCAGATGGCTTTGTTGTCCATGCTAGAGACGCAGATGTGTTTCCTCCTGTAGACTCTGTGCCGTGGATTTTACAAATACGAGAAAACTTTATCCACACGCCGATATTAAAGAATGCTAAGTTTATGTCCAAATTCAACTTGCTGAAAAGCTATTGCTTGGATTCTGACTTTCCTGATCCTTCTGTTTTGTTGCCAAATTTAACACCACCAACTCCTTTTAAGAATAAAACTGGACTCATTTCGTTTTAAGATGGCGGAATATAAGCATTACATTATGGCCGAAGTTTGACATCATACTCCTTTTGACCCGTCAAAGAGATGGGATTCTAATTACGAGAGATGACGTTTTTGACGACAGTAGTCTGTCTTGATATTCAGCCCTTAAGTTGCAAGGTTCTACATTCAATGTTATTAGACCCCAAAAGGCAGATCTCTATTTTCAAGATGGCGAAATATAGGCATTAGGCCCAAGTTTGACATCATAGTCCTTTTGACCCGTCAAAGAGATGGGATTCTAATTGCGAGAGATGACGTTTTTGGCGACAGTAGTCTGACTTGATATTCAGCCCAAAACTTGCAAGGTTTTACATTCAATGTTATTAGACCCAAAGGTTGATCTTTCGTTTTAAGATGGCGGAATATAAGCATTACATTATGGCCGAAGTTTGACATCATACTCCTTTTGACCCGTCAAAGAGATGGGATTCTAATTGCGAGAGATGACGTTTTTGGCCACAGTAGTCTTTCTTGATATTCAGCTCAAAACTTGCAAGGCTCTACATTTAATGTTATTAGACCCCAAATGTAGATCTTTATTTTCAAGATGGCAAAATATAAGCATTAGGCCCAAGTTTGACATCATACTCCTTTTGACCCGTCAAAGAGATGGGATTCTAATTACGAGAGATGACGTTTTTGACGACAGTAGTCTGTCTTGATATTCAGCCAAAAACTTGCAAGGCTCTAGTTATTTTGGGTGTCCCACTACTGTATGTACTGTACTGTTTATTTATTTATTTATCATTATAATTATAATCTTGTAAATTCTTTTAGTTGTTTACAGTAGTAGAAAATAAACTGTTGTTGTTAGACCCCAAAGGAAGATCTTTATTTTCAAGATGGCGAAATATAAGCATTAGGTCCAAGTTTGACATCATAGTGCTTTTGATCCGTCAAAGAGATGGGATTTTAATTGCGAGAGATGATGTTTTTGGCGACAGTAGTCTGACTTGATATTCAGCCCAAAAGTGACTAATTCTGATCATGTCATTTTTAACAGGTACAAAAGAGATAGGCAACGAGATACCTATAGTATACCCATTGCGAAATGCCAGGGAACGTTTCAAAGTTGCTAGCGTGTGTCATATTCTTGGGAGTGCTTTAATTTTCTGGCTACTTGAGATGAAAGTTTCAGTTAACATTCCCTTTGTGAAGAAATTTGCCTCTAGAAGGACACACCAGAAGAGCACAAAACCTCGTCTTGTTGTTTACTGGTCGGCGGTTTTTGGAAAGCGGCATAAGCTACACGAAAAGTGGCCGAAAGGTGAATGCCCAGTACCATGTGAGTTAACAAGTGACATATCTCGAGCAGAAGAGGCAGATGGCTTTGTTGTCCATGCTAGAGACGCAGATGTGTTTCCTCCTGTAGACTCTGTGCCGTGGATTTTACAAATACGAGAAAACTTTATCCACACGCCGATATTAAAGAATGCTAAGTTTATGTCCAAATTCAACTTGCTGAAAAGCTATTGCTTGGATTCTGACTTTCCTGATCCTTCTGTTTTGTTGCCAAATTTAACACCACCAACTCCTTTTAAGAATAAAACTGGACTCATTTCGTTTTAAGATGGCGGAATATAAGCATTACATTATGGCCGAAGTTTGACATCATACTCCTTTTGACCCGTCAAAGAGATGGGATTCTAATTACGAGAGATGATACCTTTGGCACAGTAGTCTGTCTTGATATTCAGCCCTTAAGTTGCAAGGTTCTACATTCAATGTTATTAGACCCCAAAAGGCAGATCTCTATTTTCAAGATGGCGAAATATAGGCATTAGGCCCAAGTTTGACATCATAGTCCTTTTGACCCGTCAAAGAGATGGGATTCTAATTGCGAGAGATGACGTTTTTGGCGACAGTAGTCTGACTTGATATTCAGCACAAAACTTGCAAGGTTTTACATTCAATGTTATTAGACCCAAAGGTTGATCTTTCGTTTTAAGATGGCGGAATATAAGCATTACATTATGGCCGAAGTTTGACATCATACTCCTTTTGACCCGTCAAAGAGATGGGATTCTAATTGCGAGAGATGACGTCTTTGGCCACAGTAGTCTGTCTTGATATTTAGCCGTAAAGTCGCAAGGTTCTACATTCAATGTTATTAGACCCCAAAGGTTGATCTTTCCTTTCAAAACGGCGGACTGTAAGTATCACATTGCCACAGATTGACATCATACTCCTTTTGACCCGTCAAAGAGATGGGATTGTAATTGAGAGAGATGACGTTTTTTGGCGACAGTAGTCTGTCTTGATATTCAGGCCAACTGAGCACGAACCCCAGCATCAGGCTCATTAGAAGCCAGCTGAGAGGAAAACTTACTTAACTAAGGGTCAGAGCACAAAGTGCCCTGAGCACGAACCTCAGCATCAGGCTCATTAGAAGCCAGAGAAACAGAGAAGCCGATGCAGCAGGATCAGAAAGCACAGGGGCAGCAGGAGCGGCGCCCATGGGTTGGGCATCGGTCTCAACAACAGGGGGAGCCATGTTGCTATCAACAGAGGAGTTATTATCCCACGGATTACAGCAAGCCCGGGTAAAGTGACCGGTCTCCCTACAACGGCGACACTTGTCCTTACTAGGACAGTTAGCCGACTTGTGGCCCTGGAGAGCGCAGAAATTACAAATCAAAGGCTGGCCACGATACCACATACGACAATGATATCGATGGAAATGTAGCTGAGAAGAGTACAACCAGCCTTGAGAACAATTGAAACAAGGAGGGTACCAGTAAAGACCTCGGAACAAGAAACGTACGACTGATGTCTAATACGTTTAACTTCCCCAAAGCCACACAAAACATCCTCAATTTTGATATCTCACCTTCGAAAGGATAATCAAAAAGATTGACAACAGTGACAGGAGGACTACCACCACGAATACTACACCACATGCCAAAAATATACACACCAAGAATTGCTTTAGCTCGCTGAAAGATTTCTTCTTTAAGAAAAGTGACACGGATGGTGTCGTCACAAATTTGGACGGCACGGACATGTTTGAGAATTTTGACAACCTCCGACATAATTTCATCCTTTGTTTTGTTGGCAAGTTTTCTGCCAGTCTGGATGTTGAGCATCAAAGGAAGACACATGGCTGACAAATGGATAAATTGTAAAACAAACAGACAAGAAGAAATTCAAAAACACCAAAAACCGCCCCAAAAAGGAGCGGATCAAAAGCAGTGAAAAAGCAATCGCACCTGGGATAGGGAGCGAAAAAGTCAAAGGCTAAATAGCAAAAAGCACAAAAGGCCAAAAAAAAAAACAACGGCCAAATAGCAATAAGGGCGCTGACCACACCCAATAGTTTAAACACTAATTATCAATAATACAAACTGGGAGACTTTTGCTCGCACTAAAGTTTATAAATTAGATGAACCTACAATAATAATTAAATAAGAGAGAAGCGAAAAAGGCACCCGAAAAGTGTGCCAAAAAGCAAACGGCAAAAAAGCCAGTAAAAACGGCCGAAAAACGCACCAAAAAATCGAAAACAAAAGGCGCCCGAAAGCTGCGCCCAAAAAACGCGAAAAAAGCGAAAGCAATTAAAGTAAAAAAAGCGGAGGCCTCCAAAATTGGAAGAAAAACAAGCCAAAAAAAGCCCAAAACCTAGGCAAAACACAAAGAGGTAACGCCGGGTAAGCAGCCGGATGGGCGGCCGAGCTTAACCCGCAAGAAAAGATACACAAGGCAATCAGAACACTGATGCGATTGTGTAAGGAAAAATAGCTCAAGTCGGAAAACGGAGAGAGCCAAAGAGAAGCCACAAGGCAGAGAAAAAAGTGAGGAAGGTTTCGCAAGACGTCGCTTACCCTGGGTTAGGCTAGAAATGCCAGCATAAGTCCCAAGGAGGGTCACGACAAGACGCGAAATCAGAATTAATACTCACAAATCCTCCTGTCTTGTAGGTCACCAGAACTTGATTCTGCTTGCGAAGATGTTGAAGATAAACTCCAAGCTACACTAACTTACCAACAGCCAAAAGCCCGCGTCAGGTACGTTTTTTTGTGTTTAAGGTGAATGGCCAGGCCTCCCAAAAAGGGAGAGTGAAATGCCTGCCAGACAACAAGACTTATCCGTCACACAACAACGGTTCGCCAGAAACGGGGGTGCAACAGCACGTCAAAACTCACCGGGGGATTGAACCCCGCCCCTACAAACAAAAAACATAGACACAAACAAACGAGGAACGAACAAGTCAAAACATCGGACAACAGGACAAACATACACTGTTCCGGAGCAAAGGCGAAAGGTAAACCCAAAAGAGGGGCACCTGTCAACAGACTAATCCTATAAAAATAGGTTCCCCACCAATATGCAACCAAAACAAACTAAGACCAAACAACAACAAGACAAACCAAATCCAACAAGCAAAACTAAGCAGTCCAAACTCAACGCAGCACAGGCAAAAACGAGAGAACAAAGCCAAATGAGGTGGGCAGCAAAACAGGAAGCAAAACCAAAACGAAGCAAGCCATAGGAGAAACTGGACGACAATGCGGTAACCACGAAGGACCAGGCAACAAGCGACACGGCGGAACAACTGGACCAACGGGACTAGGAGGAACACTTACAACAGGCGAAGCAGCAACGGACCTAACAGGACTTGAAGCAGCAGCAGAACTAACAGGACCAGGCCAAACACGAGGAGCAGGAGAACTCACAGAACAACCAAATGCAGCAGCAGGCGAAACAGCAAAAGAACTAACAGGGCTTCCATGCGAAACCGAAACAACAGGACGACTGGGTGGAACAGGACCAGACCAAACACGAGGAGCAGCAGTACTTACAGGACAACTAGACGTGACAGCAGGCGAAAAGACAGCAGAACGACTGGACTCAACAGGCAGAAAACAAGGCGAAGACAAGTCAGCAAAATCAAGACGCGGACGAGACAAAAATGGACGACGCGGAAAACGATCAGGCTCATAAGCAGACTCAGCATCAGACTCATAAACAGGCTCAGCAACATCAGGCTCGTAAACAGGCTCAGCAACATCAGTAACAGCAAGACCAGACGTAGAAGTGGCGACGGAACACGACGGGCGAGAAAGCAAAGAAGCAGCATAACTAGGTAGAAACGGCGAACGAGACGACACAGCAGTAGACTTAGCGAGAACCATTTGCTTGACATCATATAACTGACAGTCCACACACAGACACGCAGGCACATCATCATAACAAGAAGGCTTAACAACATCCATCTCAGAAGACAACTAAGGATCCCTACTTAAATATGAAAAAACTCCCAGATCCTCACCTAAGCAGGGACTTCCTAGCACAAAGTGCGTAGAGGCGTGTCCCGCGTCAGGTAAGTTTTTTTTTTTTTTTTTTTTTTTGTGGAGAGCAGGTGAAGGCGGAGTGCAATGCCAACACGTGCAAACCGAGGAGAGGGACGCCCACGTCGCCAAAAGTCGCCCGGAAATTGAACCCAGCCTCTCCCCAGGCAAGATTACACACTTAGACTAAACAAAGACAAATACACAGACAAAACACTAGGTGTGTGTGACACCTTTGATACCTTTGACACCTTGTGACACCTTTAATCCTCGGGCAAGCCTTGAGGGTGGCAGCCAAAGTCTCAGCAACCAAGACATAAAGAAGAGGGGAAAGGGGACAACCCTGACGAACTCCTCTCTGCAGATTAAAAAACTCAGACAGATAGCCATTAACAATGACTGAACTCTGAACACCGGTATACAAGGTCTGCACCCACTTACAGAACGAAGGGCCAAAACCCAAACGTTCAAGAATGCAAAATAAAAACTCCCATTCGACTCGGTCGAACGCCTTCTCCTGATCAAGGGTAAGAACTGCCAAGGGTAGATCTTTCAAAGAGGCATACTGGATGGCATCACGAACATAGGCAACATTCTCACCAATGGACCGGCCAGGAACGCCAGCCGTTTGATCCGGAGACACAACTCTATCGATAACACGCAGGAGGCGACCAGCAATAGCGCGAGAACCAATTTTATAGTCAACGCACAACAGAGAAATAGGGCGCCAGTTCTTGAGCAAGGACCGGTCATCAGCTTTAAAAACAAGGTTAATAAGACCACGACGCTGAGACACGGATAGGAACCCAAGACGAAAAGCACAGTTTAAGACATCGACCAGATCAGAGCCCAAAACGGACCAAAAGGCAAGATAAAACTCAGCAGGCAGGCCATCAAGGCCAGGCGTCTTGCTTTTAGCCATGCCCTGTACAGCCTGGAGGCACTCAGGGACCGTCAAATCACCTTCACACAGGTCAGCCTCCTCAGGAGAGAGAGATAGGGAGAGATTAGAGAGTAACTCCTCCTGGACAACTGGATCCGTCTCGCAAGAGCTATATAAATTCTTATAGAAATCAGCGGCGGCAGCCAGAAGATCTTCAGTGGAAGTAACAGAGCGGTCACCAACTTTGAGGGAGGAGATGGTACTTTCCGCCTTGCGCTTCTTCTCAAGACGGAAGAAGTAGGCGGTCGATGACTCACCCTCCTCAACCCACCTAGCACGTGAGCGAACCTGTGCACCACGGGCCTCATCAAGGGAGAACTCCTGAAGGTCGGAAAGCGCTTCCCTATAGTCAGACAGAGCAGAAACATGGCCCTGGTCAACCAAAGATTTCAAACTTGCCACCTTCTGAGACAACAATTTGGACCGCTCTTTCTTTTTAGCAGAACGACGACGACAGTAATCAAGGGACAGGGATTTAATACGTGCCTTTCCCAAATCCCACCAATCCAGAAGCGAAGAGAACGAGTCTCTAGCACACCGCCAAGAAGACCAAAAGGCTGAAACCTCACTAACATAATCGGATTCCGCCAAGATAGAAGTATTGAGTTTCCAAAAGCCAGGTCCACGAGGGACGGCATCAGGGAGGGACTTCAAAAACAAGGAGACAGCAGAATGATCCGAAACAGGACAGGCAAAAATATCACAGGAGGAAACTGACGACAACCAAGAAACAGGGCAACCAACAAGATCGATCCTGGAGGCAGAAGTGCCATCAGGACGGAGCCAAGTAAAAGCTTGCTTGGTCGGGTGACACGACCGCCAAACATCAACACAGGAGATATCCCGAAACAAAGAAACCAGGGCATCCGGGGTGTCAGTTACCGACACAGCACCAGCATTCCTGCGATCACGACAAGGGTCCATGACAGAATTGAAGTCACCACAAAGAAGGGTGGGGACACCAGGGTCCAAGGAGGGAAGTAAAGACGGAAAGAATAACAAGCGGTCAGACCGCAAATTGGGCGCATACAGTGACACCACATCAAAAGTTGCCCCCGCCCGACACAGACGAGCACGAACAAAACGACCAGACAAGTCTGTGACAGCGTTAACAAGTGTGAAAGTGGGTTTGAAGAGAACCGCGACACCACAGGACTTGTTAGAGCCGACAGACGAAACAACAGAAAAATACGGGAACCAAGGCTTGACCTCATCCTCCGATACACAGTGCAACTCTTGCAGGCAAACAACATCAAAATTGAAGCCAGACAACCAACGACAAAAGGATAACCGCTTGACCGGGTCACGGAGCCCATTAACATTAATTGTGACAAACAAAGCCATCACAAAAACAAGAACAAATTTGAACACCATAAAGAAAACAATCATTTTTGCTTCCTGCCCTTAGACTTTAGACCTTGATCGCCAGGAAGACGACCCAGACCAATCCTCTTGACATTAGCGGGAGAGAGGAGCTTCCTAAGAGTCTTAAACTCCTCAGGAGAAAGCTCCGCAGACTCCCCTAAAGAATCCTCAGCACTAACCATCTCAGAATCCACAGGAGCAACAGAATTAGAGCCAGTAATTTGGACATCAGGAATTGAACTTTGGGCAGAATTGGGAGAATTTGAATTTGGAAGATTAGAATTTGGAGGGTTAGAATTTGGAATTTGGCCACCAGAATAAGTTAGAGGAGGGCTACTTTGGCCCACTACAGTATTATTAGTGGAGCTCTTTTGACTCCCTACATTAGGTTTAGTGGAACACTTTTGGTTCCCTACATTAGGTTTAGTGGAACACTTTTGGTTCCCTACATTAGGTTTAGTGGAACACTGTTGGTTCCCTACCGTATTATTAGCTAAACTAGGGCCAGAGGCATGTGAAGAGGCATCAGGAGACAAAAAACACGGGTTCGGGATGAAGGTATCAGGCTGAGGAGGACGGTGAACCAAAAAACCCTGCGAGTCAAGGGCACCAGCCGGAGAGGGGGCCTTAACCCCAGGCGGAAGATCCTCCAAAGGAGGCATGCCGGAACACGGGAGCGGCGAATCCGGAACCAGAGCAAGGCCAGCAATCAAAGGGTTCTGCGAAGGGGCAGGAGGGGGCTGCTGAGACGGCGACGGGACCTCAGAGGGAACAGACGGAACATGAGCGGGGACACTAGGGGCAGCTTCCTGAGAGGCACCAGAGTGCAGACCAGAGCCAGAAGAAGGTGTAGGAGGGTGTTGGCCAGGTGCAGCAGGAGGATGCGGGTCAGGTGCAGCTGAAGGCTGTGGACCGGGTGCGGCAGGAGCATCAGGGCCAGAAGCGGCAGAAGCCGGAGGGACATTCCACGCATTGGTGCACTTCCTCGCCTGATGATCAGCCGAACCACAACGAAAACACTTATCTTTGAAAGGGCAATCCTTAGCCTGATGGCCAGTCTTCCTACAAGAACGACAAGACTTTGGCTGGCCACGATAGTAAATCTTGCACGGAAAGTTGAGAACACGGATGACCTCAGGAATTTGGGACGTCAACTTGACACGCACAATCCGAACACCCGACTCGATGTCCTGGAAGGCAGAATGAACCTGACGCTGACATTCCATAACCTGACCATAGGCAGACAGGGCATGACGGATCGAATCAGTTGAAACCTCGACCGGCACCCAATAGCAATAAACAAGAGAAGCTTTAGGATCAGTCTCAAACACGTTCAGCTGAAAACCGCGAACAGACACTCCCTTGATTAAGGCAAGATCACGAGACGCCTCGTCCTTAAAAGTAACCCGGACATAATTTTTGGGGAGGAACTGACAAGCACGAATCACGGACTTCGGGATCGACTTGAACAGTTCGACCATGAAGTCATGCTCGGACATAGATGCGATCTGATCGGGGCACTGGATAACTAAGGTATTAGGCCTAGCCACACGACCAGCCATGATGTTAACAAACACAAAGGGCGGAGCCCGAGGCCAAAAGGCCACAAGAAAAAAACCAAGGAAAAAAGAGAAAAAACTCACCAAACAAACGAAGTTAAGCCCGGATGGGCGAGGCACCCAAATGGATGGGTGACCCGGCTTGACTTGACAGCTGGATGGGTGACCAGAAACCAACGAACAAGAAGCCCGAAGGAAAGATGGCGCCCAGAAACACAGCCAAGAAGAAAGCCGAAAACCAGAAAAAAATCTGGCGAAACTTACCAAAAGAACTCAAGAGAGACAGGAAAAACCGCACCAAAATGGTAGGGCCTCCGGCCATACACTCCCGCGTCAGGTAAGTCTGAAAATTCTTGGCGCGGGGGCCGTCAACGGCAAACCCCCTTAGCTCTATATCCTTGTGGTAGTGATTTGCGGGCGTGCTGGACGTCCAACCTCACATCTAGGCGGCTCTACAGTTGCTCCCCTCCTCAGTCTGTGCCTGCCCATAGAGAAAATTGCCAGATGCTAGTGTGAGAAGCGCGCTTTGTTTGATTTCTTTCTTTGATTGAATGAAGGTTTCTGCCCTGAGGGGAAGTGGGCCGCACTCGGAGGAAGTGCTACACCGAGACAACCCGTGACTGGGACGAGGCAAGCCTCTTTTCCACAGCTCAGTTCCAGAAATCATTTTAATATATGAGCTGCTCAATGAGCAGCGTATCAGATATTAAGCTGATAAGAACAAATTTAAGTTTTGAAATGAGTTTATTCAGAATAAACTACTTAAGTACATGCTAAAAAATGCAAGGCACGTGAGCTTGGCCCCTCACAAAAAGCTATGTTCATTTTCCCATTATAAAATTACGGAAGTCATCAAAAGTGTCAATTGCGATCATAAGTTTACATAACATTTAACAATGCTGATCATAAAATTATCTGGGATTATCATATATACAAAATAATATTTAACTAGGAAAACACTTTACATACACTATATACAAAAATCCGGAGTTAGATTATTCGCTCTCGATTTCTATGCGTGATAGAAATCTCGAGCTCATAATCTAATTCTTTAATGGTACTGGTGCAGCTCGGCTATAACGTATTCCGCTGTAAAATTGCCGCCACCAGTTGAATACCTGGCAAACAAGTGGTTACGTACTTTATTGTCATTGGAGGAAGTAAGGGGTACCCGGTAGATAACATATCAGATGACAAAGGACAAAAGCACAAAACTACTCAAGCCAAGAAGTGAACTGACGATTCACCTGGCGTTTATTCTAACCAACATGCGAACCGAACTTGGACCAAGTTTCGTGTAGAAGACAGCTTACGATACTCGTGAATATTGTGGAGTCCGACAGACTCCAGGAAGCGATGAAAACCAAATAAAACAAAATGAAGCGCTCGTCATTCCTTGGATTCAGATGAATGTTAAAGATAGCAAAGTTTAGTTTGACTCAATGAGTGTTTAACATCTTCAGGTAAGTAAAGTGCTTCAAAAATATCTAATATGTAGGGTTCAGTTTTATTGGAAGATCTAGATTAAGTTAGGTTAATACGTTTTCCCGTTTCAACACGAAATCTGTTTGGGATAATGAAAACGAAACTTTCAGTCGAAGACGACAGATAGAGACTTTCTTTGAGTTCTAAGTTTTGTTTTGTCTTCTTGGTTGTTTTTTTGTTGTTCTTGTTGGTGATGATCTCGATCGTAACAAGTAGATTAATTCAATTATTTCCCGCAGTTGAGGACTAACAAACGCGGCCACGAATAGGATAACAAGGAAAAGCGGAGTTACTGAGATATACGCCTCATTGAAATGCAACAGATCGTGTTAAATGTTCACCAGGTACCCGGAATGGTGATTTCAAAAGATAAAGATCTACAATTGTGTACTGCATAACGTATTCAAAGACAGTATACAACAGAGTCGAGTAAAATGGGAGTAGAGTATAAGAGTTCCAAGACTGATATTTACCGTTTTTCTTTGTCTTCTCATACACGAAATCACCGGCAGGAAAGACCGCTATCCACAATTCTTGCGTAACGTCAGTGCTATACCCGTTACCGGCAAACCTATATATCTTAACGCTTTTCGGCTCTTTCCTTTTCATTGAAATTGTATTGACGGTTGTTTTTAGTCTTCCACCAGGTCCCCCTTGAAAGGTTGAGGAGGGTCCCAGTGTCAGGTTAGAGACTACAAAGGTAAGATAGTATACGTCTAATGGATCTGCAATACGTTTAATCTTCTGTAAGAATGTTGCATCAATGGGTTTTAGGAAGGTTTTATAGTCAGAGATTTTGATTTTATGTGATTTGATTCAAACTTAGTCTCTTTCGACACTAACATATGTGCATTCTATAGCTGGTTTTCACATGACGTCACCAAAATTCGAACTACAAAACTATTGATCTTCCTGAGATTTTACTTGAATGATGTATGAGAGCAGCTGAAAACTAATATTCATACATATTTTCGCTCCGAATGGGTTCTTGGTTTTGTGATACACTACGCTTGAATTTCTAAGCTTTTGCGTGACGCGGCACTTACATGACGGCCTAGAGAGCTGTCATGATGGTTAAAAAAGTGACTTATTTCAGGGAACTTGGCTATCTGAACTAGTCATGTCTTAGAAAAAGTATTATTTTAATGTTTTAGAGTTTCTCGTGGGATAAATTCACGCTTTTGTAGCAAAACTCAGTGACAGATGTTTCTGTTGGTTTCCGGCCGCCATGTTGGTGCCCATACGGATGGGCACCAGCATGGCGTCTTCATACAAATCTCTATAAATTTGGGTAAAAAATTTCTGCGCATATCTCGCATCAGAAAAATTGCTGTGACCAGAATTTTGGCGAGAGTCTTTGCATATTTACCTTCTTTCATTTCCCAGATTCTGGACTTTATCTATTGACCGGTTTTGATTTTGATTTTGATCTATTTTGAATTGCGTGACACTGAAAACCAGCAATTAACTGCTAGCGCTGTTATGTTTTATTCATTTTACCCTAACAATGACTGATCAACCTGAATTTTCTCCTCAGAACAATAGAAGAATTAAGAGTGTAGGTGAGTTGATCATGGAGGGATAACGCAATGAAATACACTGGTATTCTACAGGCTTTTCGTTTCCAGCTGGGACTATGGCAAGCCAAGAGGAAGAATGAGTTAGAGAAGAATGAGTTAGAGGCTAACGTGCGACTAACACATGCAGTGCCAAACAGGACAGAGCGAAGAGAAGAAAAAGAAAAAGTAAACAAAGAACTGTGATGCTTTGTTCAATTGAACAGTGTCCCTGAGGTACCTCAAAAAGTAGTTAGTGTCAGGTTCATATTGCCTTTATTTTCATCGAACTAGTTTGAATATATTTTACTGGGTAGCCAAGTCACTTAATACAGACTTCTACCGCGCTCCTTACATGATAAACACAGATGAGTGCACCTTTTTCAAATTTTCATAGTCAATATAATAAAAAGACTGACTGCAAGCATTCCCTTCGAATTCACTCCGGCCCTCTTGGATCATCAAGTAGGACTTTTCAGACATATCAGCAAGCATTTCCATGAGATCATCTTTTTTCTGAGTTTAGTTTATGACTTTCACTGGTTCCAGGAAAAGAAATGACTGCTTGACAGTCGTTTACAAAAGAAATAAGTTATTAATCTAATCAAAACGAGACTAAATGTTTACTGAACTGTCCTACATGATATGTAATAATTAGTGCTGAGGAATGAATTCAAATATTAATAGTAAATCGAATTAGATCTCAACTTAAATTTTCATGCAAGGCCGTAGTTTGCTCTGGGTATTCAGCTAGGTAAGCGTTTTATTAAAATTTTTTTTTCGAAGCTTTCGTTAGGTCGAAGATTTAGTTAATTTACCTTTGATTCGACTAAATTTACGAATAGCTACTTTGGGTCACTTCTGGCTTAAACATGTCTGCATCCAAGATTTTTATCCTGCGGAACTTAAATTTTACTTAAATAAGTGTCAAGAGACCCCACAGGTTGTTGTTGGCGAGTGGTAATTGCCTGCCATATAATCCATCTTTGATTCTCGTTTGCAAATCTCTCTCTCATAGCGTCACGCGTAATTTTGTAAAGCTCTCCTTATTTTCGTCATCCAAGGAATAATAGAAGTATTTCACAGCTCGCGAACAACAACAACAATAATAATGATAATAATAATAATAATAATAATACCATTAATAACGCTAAGAAGAAATATTGCTATATTGCCAAATCCCAAGGGTCCAAATTCCACATAAAAATTAATCTAAAAATTATAGTAATTGAAAACCAGCAGAGAAACTTCAGATAGAACTAAAGCAACTAGAACGTAACGGTTAACTTAAAAATGAGTGTTTAAAAGGCCAAGTTAAAATGGTCAATATAAGATCGGCCAGTGCGGTGGGGCAATTTAAATATTGTTCCATTTTATCAAGCGAGCTATTTATATCTTCAGAACCGAAGCCATGAAATGAAGCATGCCCTTGAGAACTAGATGTATCAGGAATTGGAGCTTGTTCCATAGCATTGATAGTTTGTTGGTGAAATTCCCGATGGTTCTGCTGTTGACTCCTTAATTCCTGTTGCGCTGTTACAACTGGTACTTGCTGGCCACAAACCGCAAAGACGTTGTCTGTGGTCACCAAAAACAATCTTGTTGTACTTGTTGACCACCTGCTGTAAAGTCGGTGTTTCCGGAAAAATTTTCCTTTTGTCTATTTTTTCTCTCTTTTTTCTCTCTCTTTTTCTCTCTTTCTTTTTCTCTTCCTTTTTCTAAAACTGAACATTTTGGAACAAAATTCATCTGGATCTTTTATATCCTGGTCTTCCAATTCAGCGAGTACCTCTTCTCGCAAACAATAGGCTCTCTGGAAGTCTGTAGCTATAGGCGGGTCACTTGAACTCGCATTGTTTTTGTGGCTGGGTTCGACCCAGGGGTTTCACGCTGACATCGACGGGTTACAAATTCGTCTTATTTTCTATATCAGCTATTTCTGGACGGGCTTCTGGTACTCCGGAAATTTTCTCTTCTCCGAGGCTTCGTTCGCGTTGTAACTCGTAGGCTATTTCACTTTCGTCGAATGGCAAATCGCATTCAACACAGGCATCAACCTTCGACTTGGGCGTACTGCTTCCGTACAATTTTCTTCAGCTTCTCAAATTGTACGGTTTTTTGGAATAACTTCGAGATGAAACTGTCAATTTTTTTCACTTACTTGCTCGTCCGCTCCAATGGGTTACATTCCGTTCAGGACTGTTCTGAATGTCTCCTGATAATTCCACCGTAACTACCACGCTTCTCCAGCACTATGATAATAGGTTTTTGCCTGGGTAAGCTTTTCTAAAACCTGGGGAAATTCTCTGTCTGCAGCGAGGCCAGGATCTGTTACAGTAATGTTATCTACGGAGAACTGTATAACAGATAGAACTTGGGTCCAACAGTTGCCATTTAATGCAAGTATTAATCCTTAAACAAAGTGCCTCATGTTATTTAGGTCCGAAATGTTTATGTTCGCTTGTTAATTTACAACAACAACAATTTTATTCACAAAATGTTCAAAAGAGACTGATCAATACGCATGCCTGTCCAGGTAGCATGGACACCAGACGGCAAGCAAATTGACTTGAATAAGCTAAAAGAAAAAACAAATACATTAAATAGTGGTTAAGCAGAATCCAAACAAAACAATACAATACTATACACTAGACACATTATGATAAATATACTATAAAAGACAAAACACAAAGTTATTTAAATAATAATAATAATAATAATAATAATAATAATAATAATTACAATTGCGCAGTTTCTATAAAAATATTCAACTGCACGTTCAAATTAATACAGAAAATGATTATAAAGCTTAAAATTTACAATTCTAAAATTCCGTTTAATAATAGAATAAGTTACAAATACTGCCAATCAAAATCTTATTAAATAACAATTACTTGATTAACCGCTCACGTAGCTAATTAATTAAATGCTTTATTAAATAAAAAAAATATTTTTAAAAAGGTATATTTAAGTATATTGCAAAATTTATTGTTCGACATCCTCAAATAGTTCCTTCTCAAATAGTTCCTTCTCGAACACTTCATTCTCAAATAGTTCCTTCTCAAATACTTCATTCTCAAATAGTTCATCCTCAAATACTTCAGTCTCTGGACTGGAGGTTCTTTAAGTTGTAGCTGGATCTTTTATGATGGAAAAGCTTGACTGACTCGCTTCTGCAGGAGGTTGCCCAGACTTCTACCAGGATCTTTGTTTGTACTTTAATTTCCTGCCCGAAGGTCAGCTAACTTTATTTTACAATATTTTCCCTTCTTATGGATCCTTGTCCACCAAGTTACTTAACCTGCATGTGTACGCATAGCAAAGGAACTCGACAGGTGGTGGCGGTGATAATTGCTGCCCAAACAATCTAAAAGAATAACAAAAGTTTTCCACGTTTTGACTAATCCGTGAAAAACCTGGTGTTGTCGAAAATAAAGAGCGGGAAGATTAATACAATGTTAAATGTGAAAATGTGAAAAAATGCAAAAAGGTTCAGCGGGTGAAAAATAAGGGAGTAGTAGTTTTGCGTGTGGATAAAGAAATAGTAGGCAATTGTAGGGGTTGATGGGTTCGACAAATGCG
This sequence comes from Orbicella franksi, assembly GCF_964199315.1. Taxonomy (NCBI): domain Eukaryota; kingdom Metazoa; phylum Cnidaria; class Anthozoa; order Scleractinia; family Merulinidae; genus Orbicella; species Orbicella franksi. The sequence goes on along the minus strand of NC_138145.1, from coordinate 16,870,467 downwards.
ACCAAACAAAAATTGACAATGGTTAATGCAAATGCAAAAGATTGACAATGGTCAATGCAAATGCAAGATATGTGAGAATGTCGTTGAAAGTGGTTGATGAAGTTGGCGGTAGCTGATTGACTCAGCTCTAAGTTTAGGAAGGCGCTTTGTGAGAATATGGTCGATAACAATGTAAGATTTATCTAAGGAAACGGTGAAATTATCAAAGTTAAAATCTGCGGGAATAAGAATGTCTGGTGCTGAAATGTTAACTGTTGGTGTATTTGCAGCAGTACATTGGACATGGGTAAAGCGATTACATTGGTTTGGAAGACTGGAGGTGAAAAACGTAAGGCTTGCGGGCAAGTTCCTAAACCGCCTTTTTAGTATTGGAAGGATGCATTGCAAGGAACGTGATTAATTTATAATGGTGACAATTAATCTTCACTATCAATTCTTCTTTTTCTATTATAAATGATTCCCATTGTTTCTTATTCTAAATCTTGTCTGTCAAATTCTTTTGCTATCACTATTCTATTGTGACAACAGTTTTTTGGGGCCGTTTAAGCTGTTCTCCTTGTTTACAGCAATCCAGACGGGAACACGCTTGCAGCGACGGAGTTTGTCAGACTCCTAGAAGTTTCGGGATCTATCACAGCAAAACAATCCAACAGGGCGTCAGAGAATACGCAGTTACTTTGCTCCAACAGAAGAGTTTAATACAATAACATACTCCAATAACGTAACCAGAACATAACCAGAATATATCCAGGATATGTCCAGAATGTAACCAAAGAATATTTACAAGGCACGAATCATTTAAGCCAAAACGCTATTCTAAGCAATCACATAAGGTTATTAAAAAGTCATTACTGGAAATTATCTCATACATTTCAGAAGCCTCGATTGGTTGACGGAATTCAACGTTTACAAGATTAATAACTTTCAAAACAATACAGGTAGACAACATTTTAACAGAGGACTATTGCAGGTAGTAATTTAAGTTCAACTCCAACTACAGTTATGATCTTGCAGCAAAATAGCAAGTGTTTGCTTCGGCTAATGAGCTGGAAATGCAAAGCGAACCAAAACAAATGTGTCTACGTTGGATTTCTTTTTTTTTTTTTGTCAGCGAAAGCGAATATGTAAAATAAACTAAATGATCTGATTTTCTCTCTTCCCATTCCTCCAACCTTAGCTTGAAACTCTCCTGAGTCAAGCAATTAAAAGTATAATCAAAGTAACACCAGCATCAATAGTAAGATATAACTAGTGCCTATAGATAGATAGATATATTTTTTTGGTTGTTGTTGTTTATGTTTTGTTGAATTTTGTATTGGACTTTTGTGCCTGAACCGCTGCATAAACCAAACAAGCCTAAATATAGGGGCCTCGGGAGTTCAAAACGCTTACCTAAAAGAGCCAAAACGAAAAACTAAAAGCGAAATATAACACCTTATTGATAGCGAAACAACTACATATATACAAAGAAAGTTACTAGTGAGTCTGCTATCCCCAAAAGAAGTCCGTCTCTTGGAACAAATCCGGAAACATATTATAGTCGTTCTTAAGAGTCTGTGGTGGTGTGCGACCACAGGCAAGGATATACAAATGCTTGGCTAGGGACTGATACTGAACCCGCCACTTACGTACAAACGGTCAATCCCTTTGAAAGTCGTCGGACTTCTACACGTTTCCTCGTCCGTCATGTACTTTAGCAGGTGCCAAATAATCCTCGTCAAAGATAAGATATTGCGCCACGACGCAGACGTCCGGAAAGTAGAAACCCGGGTGCAACGGAGCGTCCTTCTTAGTTGCTGGACCATTATTGCCAGGGTGGTGCTATGTGCTACCTGGGAGTGGGAAGCAAGTAGTTTACTGCGGATGGTGGCCCTCAAGGCATCTGGGGCAAAACACCAGGGGAGACCGTAGCTTTGCTGCGACCATCGTACTAATTTCTGCAACGTCTAAAGCATTCCTCTGCAGCCGACGGACGATGAATGTAGCGCCATCGGTTATTTATACTCTATCGCCAAGTCTGTGTTTGAGGAGCACTGCCGTTCTGTCATGGTAATCCTTCATGCGTTGCTGGCCAAGCTGCACGGTGCTTAGCTATGGACGCGGAAATTTCCCGCGGTGGAAGTAGGGAAACATCAGTAGGTAGGCGTGGCTCTCTCCCATATCGCATGTTAAACGGCGATTCACTTGTGACCTCAGATGGCGAGACACGGTAGGCAAAAAGGACTGGGTTCAAGAATTTGTCCCAATCTTTCTGGTCACTGCTGACGCACATTGAAATGCCCTGGGCGAGAGTGCCGTTAAATCTCTCCACAAACCCATCACATATTGTGGATGATAGAAGGTTGTAAAAACCTTCTTCGTGTCCATTAAATAGCATACCTCTTTCACTAGGCTGGACAGGAAGTTGGAGCCTCGATCTGACAACAGGGTTGGGGGAGCTCCATGTCGTGCAATGATTTCATTGACCAGCAAATCAGCAAACGTAGCCGCATCAATTGTGGGTACTGCAAAGGCCCCTGGGAAACGAGTTAGATAATTGCTGAAGACGACAATGTATCGATTGCCGGAGTTGGTAACCGGAAACGACCCTAAACAGTCAACAGCAACGCGGTGAAACGGTCCTTCTACACCAATGGGTAGGCCTGGTGCTGTCTAACGCTGTTTGGGACTTTTCTTCATCTGACAGTGGGAACAGGACAAGACCAAATGTTGAATGGCAGCATGATCTGATTTTCTCTCCTCGCACAATCTTATTTTCATCCTGTCTTATCATATCATACATCTTATTTTCAGTTGCTTATCTGTCATTTTAAAATTCATTCCGATATTCACATTGCCGCGATAATCGAGGCGTGTAAACGAACTTGAGAAAGGAGAAAGCGTGAATATTACTTCGTTAAGCAAAATTTCTAAACCTTTTTTTTTTTTAACAAAAAAAGAAATCAGTTCATCTCCATACTGATATCCTACGCAGAAGCCACCGCCATACTGACTTGGGAGCTTGTAACGAGAGTAGTTGAGTGCGATATTCACAACAATAGCTCTTGCTCTCCCAACACATACAATCATCATTTATACTGTACGGTTCTCCATCAAATGCTGTTCAGTGGGCCTTGTTGAGGATTAGGGCACCAAGCTTGCTATGCGAGAGATGCTCAAACTACAAACCAGGGTTAGACAGTCATTCACTAAGTTTACAGTTAGCCAATGTGCAATATTTTTAACCCAACAAAATTTATAAGAATTGTTTCTTAACACCTCCCCGGGTAACATGGACACCTTATTTGAAGAAAAGGTATACAGCGAATTAGTTATAATCAGCGAAAGAAGTACTTTTAAAATGTGGTTAGTGGAAAGAAAAATGTGATAAAAGTGTAATGCTAAATATTGTTATGTTAAATAACAAGAAAACAACAAAGTAATTTAAATTACAGTAAAGGGACTCGACAGGTCCCTGTTGGTGGTGAGAGGTGCTGGCCAAACAATGCACTTTTAGTCAGTTTTCATTCGCAAACCTCTCCCTTAAAGTGTCTCCTAAATGAATACAGTTCTAATAAAAGTCTTGCACAGATCCCGCAAGATTCAAATGAGTTCTGCTATGTGGTGGAACTGTCAATTTTTATGTCGTGTAAATTTTAAACTTCTTTCCATCTCATCAACTGAGCCATCGCTGTATATCTATGAAATCTGGAGGGACTTTGACAACTGGAGGTGTCGGGGATCAGTATCAACCAAAAAACCCTTCAAAAAACTATTGGTTGGTGAAGTAAAGAGTCTTGCAAAGTCAAGTCATGGAGAGTTTTCAAACGGTTAAAAGGTGTGTGTTATCTCTTCTTGTCTCTTTTCTATTGCCATTAAGTCTTAAATCGATCTCTGGATCTTGAACAGGGAAAGTTCCAAATGAATCCACTTTGCAAATAGTCACTACCTACCCTTACGGAGCTTTTTATTGATCTTTCTATATGACTCTTAGCTTAACAATTATTCTTCGACGTAACTTTAATTTCCAATTCTACAAAAACATTTGGGATATCTCTTATAAAAAATAGCGCGTGCACTGCAGAAAAAAAGAACTATCATATTATAATAGGGGCTTTTCTCTGCTGGGGAATTACGCTCCCCGTCCCAGTGTTTGTTTTTGGTTTCTCGTATTTTTTGTTTATTATTTTGATGCATTTTTATAATGTTATTACACCAACGTTACCGATGATAATATTAATAATATTGGTATTAAAATAGTTGATAGTCTGAGTTATGTATAGTGCTCAGTTCCTCTGTCAGTAATTGGTTATCCTAGTGTATCATCAAATGGCTGTTGACTTTTCGCGTAGCAAATGGCAGGTGGAACATAGTTCTTGGTTTAGGTCAATTGGTTCTGCCGTTGTAGTGTTGGGAATAGTGTTGGCAGTTGTACAGTTTTGGAGGTAGTTCCGGCCGAGCAACGTATTTACATATAACGGTCAGTAAAATGACTGTGTGGATTAACGTGAGTGCAAACGCGAGGTAGGCACAAGTTTCTGCATTTGTGAGTTCCCTGTCTCGCTGATTTAATAATATGCTTGAGAACAGAACGTAGCGTGTTATCTATATGGCCATCCAGTTGAGTGTATGTAAGGTCCAGATTGCGCAAGACTGTTTTATTAAGTTCTCCAGGTTTTTCCAGTGCCAAGAACTGATACTGTGAATGTAATAATGTCTGGTCCCTGTAGTCCGTCCAGGGAACGTACTGAATCTGGTCAGGTTGGAAAAGTGGCAAGGTAATTTCTAACCTTTTGGAGCATCAGCTGATGCCAGCAGGCATGTCGGTATATGACATACTGCAGGGAAAGGTATAAACTGTCAGCGGAGAGAGTTTTAGTGTTCCTGTATGAAGAGTCAGTTGGCTGGTTGTAGCAGATAAGTATGCTCCTCCTCCAAGGTGCGAAAGCGGCTGTCAGTTCTTGCATTATGTCGTTCTTTGATGGCCTTGAAGGAAAAACAAAAACATCCGGGAGGACATAGTCCATGGCACGCCCAACCAATCAGTAGTTGTCGCAGGGTACAGGACTTGATGAGGGCAAACTAGCATAATTATTATCTTGCTGTAAATACTTTGTTAACGAGTTAGCAAACGTTAGCAAACAGTTTTAAAAACAATATTGCTAACGAGCCAGCGTTAACTAAACTTTTAGTTTCTAAATCTGTAACGAGGACTACATTATCTACAGGAATGACTGACGCATAGCACGTGCCCGAAATATTGTATTTGATTGGGGACAAAGAATCATTTATCTTTGGGAGCTTTCAAATTTTTTTTTGTTCCCTTTTACAACTGTAAATTGCATGTTGTCTACTCTAATCTTTCTGTCTCTCTGAAACTCAACTCAACGTGGTAAACAGAAATGACCTGCAAAATTCATATGGAACGAAAAGAAGGTAATTTAGACTAAAATAATAAAAAGTACAAGCGAAAGTAAAAAAAACAGCGAGGACAAACTTGTGAGAACAGGCTTTTGCCTTCACAAACGGATAAATGGACGGAAGAAAAATCTCATAAAATTCCTTGAGAAAGACTTTTTCCTGGGGAACACTAGCAAGGTTTAATACCGAGGGGAAGTCAAATACAACAAAAGAAAATCTGACCAAAAAAACGTGTTTTTAGTAAAGTGTAAACTTGAAGAAATAGTAGAATATAGAGAAAGATATATATATGGTAACAAATAATAAGGAACTAAAGTATAAAAGAAAGGTACACGTATATTGCAAAATTCATTGTTAGACATCCTCAAAAAATTCATTCTCAAATAGTTCATTCTCTAGAGTGGAGGTTCTTTAAGTTGTAGCTGGATCTTTTATGCTGGAAAAGCTTGACTGACTCGCTTCTGCAGGAGGTAGCGCAGACTCCTACCGGGATCTTTCTTTGTACTTTAATTTCCTGCCCGAAGGTCAGCTAACTTTATTTTACAATATTTTCCCTTCTTTTGGATCCTTGTCGAGGAAGTTACTTTGTGAAAACAGGTTTTGCCTTCACAAAGAGGATAATGGACGGACGGGAACAACACTCTATGAAACTCTCTGATAAGGCCTTTTCCTGGGGACTCGCTGACTGCGGGAAGGTCGGGATCTAATTACGGCAAGCGAAAATCCTGGAGACAGAAGGACTTCACACAGAGATTGGTACCAGCGTGAAAGACTATACCAGCCTGGACATAACCAGGAAGTAACCAAAGAAAGTTTTTGCAAGGCAGTTACATTTAAGGCTAAACAATACCAAGGCTAAACAATATATTAAGTTATAATTGACTTTGATTTACAGAGTACATTTTGGTTTTCTTGTACACTTGAGATATAGCGTAGCATTTCAAAACAAATCACGTTATGAAATGACCAGGAACTTCTGTACTAGTGTCCAAAATTATATATTTCATCATGATATGAACAACACGTTGTAATCAATAATAAAACTCACAAAATATTTTTTTTGTATGAATTGCCGACATAAGGCGCGTTCTTTTGGAACTACTTCAGTAGAAAATACAATCAATGGACGGTAAAAACCTTTTAATATCACTGTAGCCTACCAGCAGGCTCACCTTTGAGTCACACGCTCGAGCGACGAAGAGCAAAGTGATCTGGTGGGGTGGAGTCTGGTGAAGAGGCACCGCTCGAGTCCGCGCTCGCGCTTGTGCTCCAACGTGAGCCTGCTCGCAGGCTAATATCACTGGTGCTTGTTAACTTTCTTTAGGCCCGGGGAGAATAACCTCTCGGTGCCAGATTCAATAAACGGAATAAACAGAATAACATTGTACTAGTGTCCTTAACTCTCCATCTCTGGAAAAATATAATACTGAAATACAAAGAAAGCGCCTTACGTGGCAGCTTTTCAAAATAGTGCACTTCATGACTGCTAAGCGGTTGTAGAATATTACTACCGCAGAGATGTTGGTGTTTGTTTTGGCTTGTTTTTAGCCTAGTTATTTTTAGAATCCAAGCAGAGGGTTTATTTAGATACTTTATAATTTGGAGTAGCTTAAATTGTCAGCGTTACTGAGAAAACAAATTAATTTACTTGTATTTCGCTACTGAGCCATTTGTCCCCCTACATGGTTCCAAGTTCTGTTTGTTTCACCATATGATCTCACGACTGCTAATGATTCTGGTTTTAAGCCTACCATACGCGTTACTTTAAGCTGGCACCGAACCATTAATAATAATAATAATAATAATAATAATAATAATAATGATAATAATAACTTTATTTAAGTGTCAGGGTAGGTATTTAGCTTACAGAAGCTAATTGGGGACACTACTACTTTATAATGTATTGAGATTTAAAATGTACAGTTAAGAATACGAATTAAAATTAATTGGGTACACTAGGAATAAGTAAGAATAAATAATTATAAATAATATAAAAACTGTTTCTGAAATTACAAATACAGTATAATACAAGAGAGAAATAAAAATTGATATTTAAGTGAGTAGTTCAAGAATTAAGAAGTGGATATAAGGCAGTTTGAACACGCATCCTCGATTAGAGCACTGAGGTCTTTGTTTCTAATATTCTTTCTAAAGTTACCGATGGTCAGTCTATTTTTGTCAATTGCGCTCAGTTTTGACCAAAGGTAAGGACCAAGGTATCTAATGGAGTGTTTTCCATAACGAACTGAAGAGAAACGAGGCAGATCGAAGTCAGCATTTCTAAGAGAATAGCCCTTGTTCGAATTTCTAAAAAGTTCCATTATGTAGTCAGGTACAAGGCCGTTTTTCACTTTGAATATTAGGATCGCGATATCCTGAAGACGTCTATTGTGAAGGGAGGGTAGCTTTGCACGACTTAGAAGAGCATCGTAGGTGTCTGTCTTGGAGTTAAAGATGATTCTTAGCGCGCGTTCTTGTACTCTTTCAAGCTTGCGCCTGTCAGAAGCTTTGCAGAAGCGCCAAACTGTGTGGCAGTATGTTAAATTAGGGATTATTGCAGTTAGATATAAGTGGAGCTTAGTCTCACATGAAATGAGATTACGAAGTCTTGCTAACACACACACTTTTTGGCTGGCCTTCTTGCATATGTCGCTAACATGATCGCTGAAGGAGAGTTCGTCATCCGTGTTTATTCCAAGTATCTTCAGCTTCCTCGTCGGCATTACACCCATAAAAATTATATATGAGATAAAAAGAAGTCAGCAAATGAATACTGACATTCACAAAACCTATGTACATTTAAAAAAACAAGATAAAAAAAACTTCTATCTCTCTTCTGTATGAGACATCCATACTGATGACGTAACTCTAGGGAGATCCATGTAGTGTCTGTGATTGGTTGTTTTTCTGAATTGAATTTTCACGTGTAAATCACGTGTAAATAACCATAAGCGGATCTTTATAGAGCTACGTTTCAGGACGGTCTCGTCACTCGTCACAGATAGTTCAATTTGACAACAGTAAAACAACTATCTGTGGCGAGATTTTTATCCAGGTCTCAGAGGTTTTTTTTCTTCGTTTTCTTCGATCAGTTTAGCGGGAAAGAAAGAAAGAAACACTACTGGGACAAGAGTACAAGATGGCGGAAATTTAGGACATTGTTTTGGTGACTTAAATGTGACTGATCAAAGGGAACATCATATACGACACACTCAATGACTTCAATAGCCAGGTTCAAAGTTCTTTCAAGTAGCAAATTAATTTTGCGCGATATCTTTTATTCGAAGTTTTGAACATCTCCCCTTAAGATATAATAGACGGTTTGAACATAACGTGCCCTGTAATTCGTGACCTAGATCTTTCGCATAAGGCTAAGTGCCCTCATACAAGCCTTACAAGAATGAGCAACCTAAATTTCAGGCTCTGTAGAAAAGCTAAATTGGGATTTTGAGGGCCTTGTCAATTGTTTACACAACCCGAAGCAGTGTTTAGGTAGGGTCTGATCTGAAATTAGGAAAGGAAAATCGTTCTACATTTCTGTATAATATTTTTGGTCTCAAGTAGGACAAGAGTTTTAACAAGTGCGCGGTACAAACCCCATCCAAATTTTCGGGGATTTGTCCCCTCCCCAGGAAATGCATACGGCAAACACAGGCCGCGCATTTCTTTCGCAAAATAGAGGTTAAATTATTGCCTTGTGGTAAAACATAGGTTCATGCAAACACTCGAGTGAACTTGAGTGAACTGGGATGAATGTGCTTATGTAAAGCCTCGTCTGCAGCTTGATTTTACATAAACTTTCGTATTCTCCCAAACTTGCTCTCTCTCGAAGTTAGATCACCTTGTGTAGACATGCCAACCATTTCCTATAGAATGGATAAAAAAAACCCTTGAGACCGTAGCTGTAAGCAAAACAGCTAGACTGGTACCTCTCTATCTCAGATTATGTGATGATGACAGTTGTCTCGGAGTTGCGCTCTTTGCATATTATCAACCCATACGGACAAACCTGGAGGGTAAAAGGAACAAACTGGTACTTAAAAGTTACAGGAACATATCAAGGGCCCGGGATTCTGTCACACAGCCAAGGTATTAAGCAGAACGCCCACATATGATGTATCTTTGGATGGAAATGGAGAACAGAGGTTTCAGCAGAGCCGACATCCAAATATGAAGGCAAGAACTGAGATAAATCAGTTTCTGTCAGTTGAGGTTGCAAATGTTCCCGTAGAAAGAACCTAATAAAACAGAATCAATGACTTATCTTTTCCGTCTGTCAAGAAAACCCTGACGTGGTGTAATCAAGTATTTTTTGCTTCAAGCAAGCGTGTGTCACTGGCCGTATGAATGTGATTATCCAAAGATATGTTAATGGGCGACGAAACAATGAAGTCAAAGTCAAGTGATAGCTTCAACAAGAGACGAGGTTCATTCGTCACTCGATAAAAAGCGTTGGATCAGTCGACACATTTTCTTACAAGCCATGAACTTCTTTTCCAGCTCCTCACCCGCGAAGGAGGTCTTCAGGTCACTTCCTTTCAAATAGGAAGCAACAAAGTCTTGCTGTGGTATGAAAAAGGATGGAAACACTTCATCGTCACACACAAAGTGGTGTATTTTCTCGTAAATTCGTCTGACCCACATGGTTAAGCTGCTCCCATCATCTAAGCCATATCTGTCTAACACATGAAGTAAAGCCATTTTGAGCCAAAAAGATGGGATTAACGATTGTGCGTCAAGATTTGCCTTGTTGTAGAATACCTCTTCACTGTTCACCAGTGTTGGGCATACCTCGCGAACAGCTTTTGCAGCAATGTAGGCGTCCTTGACGACTTCTGGAATGCTGTCAAATATTGCGCTTTCTATAAGAGAGAACGATATTCTCACTTCATTACCATAAACACCACGTTCGAAGCGCGGAATGGTCATGGCGAAAAGGCACTGTTTGGGTATGTTCTCTAAAACACGACTGGTCGAGATGGCATTTTGTGGCCAAAACAGCCCCGCGTCTATGACAGGCACCAGATCGACTGAGTACACCATGTTCTTGTAGATTGGACCATTCCAGCAGAGTTCGATGATGATCGACGGTTTGGGATGGCTAATACCTGTGTCCAAACTGGGGAGAATGAAATTGGAACAAATCCGACAACATTTCCACAGCTTGGAATCAAACATTACCACCCTCACGATTTGTTCAAATTTTGATCTGACCAGATATGGCACAAGAAATCCATCAGCATCAAAAAATTCGGCAATGTTTGCGCTGTCAGCATCAGTTCCTTCCAAATGTACAAAGCCAGGAGAACATGTGTCTTCGTCAATCACTTTACAGCAAGAGCTGAATAGTTCGAGATTGCACATAAAGTCAAATTCATTGGGTAGACCGGCCTTGGTTTTCTCACGGACACTACCCGACAGTATCAGTGTCGACCGAAAACGACGATCCTGGTCAGCTACCTTCTGAAGAATTTGTCTGATCAGGTTTTCTGTCTCCTGGTGAATCTGGACTACCTCTGAATCATGAAGTGGTACCTTTCCCATCCTCGGCGTATGCAGAACGTGGGACAAGTATTCTTCCATCTTTCTTGCCGGGTTAATTTGAATTTCTTCAGGATCCACTGAAATCAGCTCTTCTTGTTTTTCAAAGGGCTGATAATAGTTACCTCTACCTTCGTTGGTAAAACAGGCGCACAGCTTACATGAAATGTCAGGCAATCTTTTCTCTTTTTCTGGGGCCGGTGTCTCTCCATAACGTTGAAGTAACGATAGCATTTCTTGGTTAAGGACAGACACTGCACAATCGATGGGACTCTCACCCAAACAATTTTTTATAGTGGCGTCTGCCCTCGTGAACGACACTTCCAAATACGAGGTTGCGATGGTGTTGTTTGAAAATTCTGCATAGTGTAATGGCGTTGACCCGAACTCGTCTCGTGCGTTTACGTCCCATGGAACTTTACACCCTTGAAGGGTAAGTCCTTTTTGAGATAAAACCATGTGAGCCAATGTTACGCCTTGTTTTCGAGCACAATTCCAATTGATCTCTTGCACCACATTCTCAGTTTCATCTATACAATCCCATGGCCACGGAAATGTTGTGAGGTGCCTGGGATCACGTATTGTAGTGACGTGAACAGCTGTAAACCCCTCCACATCTTGCAAATTCACGTCTGCCCCAAATGACATCAGCTCTTTCAGTTTTTCTGGCCAGTCTCGATGGGCAGTTGCGTAGCTTGCATAATGTACAGGAGTGCGAAGCATGTCATCTCGAGCATTCATAGAAGCTCCACATCGTACTAAAACTTCGACAAACGATGCAATATCTATGGAACTGCAGAGTTGAAGCATCAACACGTGTAGTGGTGTCAGCCCTTGTTCATCTGGTATCATCGGATCTGCACCATGCTCCAACAGGAGTTCCAATGTGGTCAAGATTCCTTGCTGTCCATGAAGTGCAAAAGCGGTTCTGGTACAAGCCGTTGCCAAGGGTGTTTGATGTTTCATGTTCAAGGCATTGACCTCTACGCCATGTTTCGTCAGTATTTCGACTACTTCGCAAGCGCCATATCGACTACACACATGCAATCCATTTTCACCTTTTGAATTGACATGGTGAATATCAGCTCCGTATTCAAGAAGCATTTTTATCTTTGGCAGGTTTTGTGCAAACTCTTCTTCGTTTATACAGAAATAGGCCATGCCACAAGCATACAAGAAAGGCGTATCACCAAACTTGTCTTCAGCATTTGCTCGCGCCCCAGATTGTAGAAGGATTTTCACTGCCCCAGGGGTAGCGTCTGATATGCATACATGATGTAGAGGTGTCTTCCCTAGTACGCTGGGGCGATTCACGTCAGCACCGGCATCGACCATCATCTTGGCTACCTCCTCAGATTTGCAATAGTATAGAGGAGACTTGCCTTCTTTGTCAAGCACATTCACATCACTTCCCATATTAATGAGGTATTGTGTTATATCTCGTCTATTTGTGGCTGATGCTACGTGAAGCAAGGTCCATTTATCGCGCCTAACAACGGTGTCCAGTCCAATTTCTTCAGAAACCTTTTGTATATCCCCCAGTGACCCGTTGTCGAAAAGCCCGCGTATTTCGTGATAAGAATATTTCTCCACGCCAGTCATTCTCTTATTGTTACATGCACTGTTTCGATGACCCAGCGGCGGCGCTAAAAGGGATTCTCTGAAATGTATAAAGGAAACAAAACAACCAGTCACCTCTCCATACTGAATCTTTACATCGCTTAGTTTCGAAATCTTGAATTCTAGGGAAAATGAAGTAAATAACACGCATAAAAGTAAAACATTGTCTCTTACATGTGAACTGCAACTTCCGCCTTTTGTCGTAGTAGAAACCGAAAGAAACCACTTGGTTCCAGACCCTTCCGGATTTTTAGGTTAGGGAAACGGAAGTAACGAACACTCGGTAGTTTGGTAACATGAACGATTCAAGTCAACACCTTTTGGATTACATTCATAAACTCCTTAATACTATGCATAATTGAACGTTACTGTGATTGTTGACCGGCAAACACAGTCACGTCGGCTCTCCTCGGAAAGTACCGTTAGGTGTGCGCTTCCAGAAACACAGGGAATTAATGTAATACAAGGGGAAATAGTTCCTTCTGTAAGAATCCGCGTGGTCACGGATGACGTAAAATAAAAGAAATCTTAAAAAAAAAAAAAACAAGAAAAAATACCGTTCAAAATACTATGAACGAGAAACAAAGGTAAAACAACGCGACTCAATCGCATCCAGCACTCAAAGAAAGGCCCGAAAAAATTTCCTATAGGTTCAACAGGTTAGGAACAATATGAAACTGGAGGTGCTGGTCAAAACAGCAGTGCCCAGGTCTGCAGTCAGACCCAATGGGCCATCAGACTGGCACTTATCTCTAGTTTTTCCTTAGCATGAAGCAACCTGGAGTACTTCCCTCCCAACTCCTGGAATGGGATACTAGTCCATAGCAGGGTTACCCTCTCCCCCCCGCCCCCCCCCCCCCTCCATCCCCACCAAGTTGTTTGGGTGTGAGAGTGAGTCACAAATTCAGATTGTGCCCTTTGGTATGAGATTGTGAACATATATCTACGATACACAATTTTTTTTTTCTTTTCCATTGCACCATTTTTAATTTTAAATAAAGAAGAAAACAAAGAGAACTCACACAAAAATATTACTGTATAATACATCAAAGCATGATTGAAAATTCTATATACAAAAATGGTCTAACATCTGAGATTGGGCATGGATCTTAGAGGTTAAGTCTCAAAATGGTGTGGACAATGACCCCAAAGAACCTAGTGTCAAAAGCTGGTGTTCAAATGATGTTAGGGCTGGAGGCTATGTTGTATGCAATAAAATAAAGTGCATTCATATGAAAAGAAAAATTTAAATCTCAAGTATCACACACACGGTTTTTTATCTAATTTTATTATACATACTGCCAGCTGTTCGTAATATATCTAGTCCTTTACAAATCACAGCTATATAGGCTATAAATACCTTGTAAATAATTATTTCAAAATCAGGTCAATATATTACATTAGAAGTCTTTACTCATCTCTGAAATTGATTTTTAATTAAAGCCTCTCTTGTTTTGTTCATTTCTCTTTATTTCTCTTTATGTAATATGTGACTACACATCATAAAAACCTGAAACATGTTAATGTAAACTTGAGTGCCAAGCTGTTCTTATGCCTCTCATCATATATTTATGATCAAATTATGTTTACTTGAGGGAACCAACATCAGGACTGATTTATGGACCAAGATGCCATAAGTTGAGTTCACAAAAGTACTATGACTAAAGACTTGTTAGTAATATTTTTGGGCATTTTTATTTTCACTATATTTTAATTTTCCGTATTTTGGGCAATTGTTAATAAAAACAATTATTTCACTCTTGCTTATTGGATATGAGATGATTATTTTTAGCCAAACAGATGCTATGCACTTCCTTAGCTATATCTTTCTTCTCATACCCAATGCTTGCTTGTGGAATAATCGTTAAATATAAGAGTTATCCTAGTACTTGTACCTTTTACAGTACTAGCTGGAACACACATCACAGGAACTACTAGATAAAAAAGGAAAATGGCACTTGGAAAATGTGAAAACAACAGCTAGTGCTTTAAGCAAGAATCACTGAAACCCTTTGGGTGAAAACGTTTTGACTTTGTGTTCACCCCATGCCACCATCAAATCATCATTTCTGGATAAGAAACTGCCACCATCTGTCACATCTGGTGCTGCACTATGAAATTGATGTTGCAGCATCAATCAAGACATAATGCCCTGATATCTTCAACATACATTTGTACAGTAATGATAATATTATTTGGTTGTAGCATCGTTCAATTTGTTACTTTTGTTTAATAATAAACTTATTTTAATAGTGCACACCCCCAAAGTCAAATTGAAAACAACTTGGGATAGGACAGCAAAACCATTATGGAAGACCTGTCCTAATTAAATTTTCTGCCCAAGGTGTTGTATCATTTCAGTTTAAGACATTTCCCTTATTGTAGCTGTGCCAAAGGCAGGACTTACATGCCTTCATTTCACATTTACTGCATGTGGCAGTCATATCCCTGTTTTAAGTCAAATCAATACATATACATCAATACTCCTCCGAGTACAACAGATTGATTTGTGACATTATTTCATAAACTAAAAGTTGGTGCTGATGCAGAGGCTATGCCACTATCAAATACCTCACTGGCATGTTTGCGCCTGTTAAAGAAATACTCTATGTAAGGGGCTGCTAGAAAATGACCTAAACCACAACCAATGATAACAGCCAGAAACAACCAAACATTGTACGTCATGGCTACCAGCATCAAAAAGTAACCAAAAAGGAACTGGACAAAAAACAGACAAGTTTTCTTGAGGTGATCAGTCATCTCAAACCTGATAAGAAAACAAAACATCAAAAATCAAGCCAAAGAGAACTCACTCTCAGTGCAAAAATAGTTTCATCTTCACTATATAAACAGGACCTGATGTCTACAAGAGCTCTGGCTGGTGCTCTGCTGTGAATTGCCAGCTATAATTGAAGGGGCGAGTGGAATAAAGCCTTAAGTGACTTCTGATCAACTGCTAGATTCTCCTTCCAGTTTGTCTGGTATATGCTCATGTAACAATTTGGCTTCAGATCAGGAGTGGAATAAGGCCCTAGGTGACTCCTGATCTATAGCCAAATTCTCCCTTCATTAAATGAGCATATACAATACGAACTGGAAGGAGAATCTAGCAGTTGATCAGAAGTCACTCGCAGCTTTATTCCCCTCACCCTTTCAATTTTAGCAGTTTCAAAAATTATGGAGCCCTCTAGATTACCAAAGTCAATTAGCACTGTGGTTATCAAAAACCAAGTCTAGTTGTTTTATTCAGTGCCCAATCTGTTAAAAATGCATAGAATATTAAAAAAACTGCTTTGTTCTGCTGTAAAACTATTTGCGAATGTCCTTAATATTGGTGTCCAGGACCGCTTAACAGAGGTGTCCGCTGAATGGAGGTTTCTTTTACAGTAAATGCAGGAAAAAACTGTTTTCTCAGTGACATGTGGGAGACTTCCTTTAATTTAAAATGGAGGCATGCAACTCAGTCTCTGAGACTGGTCTCGTTACAGACAAACAAAAAAATTGTGAACATTTAATAGGTAGTAAGCCAGAAAAGAAATACACTTTGTTATGGAACAAAAATGGCCTGCTTGGTTAAGAATAACAGGAAAACAACTAGTTAAAGTGGACAGTTAAGATTTAGATTTATTACAGTATGATAAACTGGGAAATCTAACGCTAAATGTTTCAATTAACAACTGAAGGTAATACCACAATAACACCTATAGTCCTACACAATCAAATACCTCATCTGAATCTTATGTGGCTGTTTAATAAGCGGAGTCTTTTCAGAACTTCTCCTGCATGGTTTATGTCTGTGGACTTTGTAAGACTTTAGGCTCTCAAAGAAAACAGCAATTACGATTACTGCAATGCATGAACCAACCAATCCTGAAATTAAAAATAACAAAGTTTACCACTTCTGCAAGGGATCATATATCATATTTTAAAATTTACATTCTTAGATTTATTTTCAACTGTAATTGACAAAACAAAGGAAAGTACTCTACCTCCAACACTTGACACTTTCCAGCTTTTAAACAAAATTGTAACATTTTCTGAAGCAACAAATGACATCTAGGAAAAGACAACAAATTATTGCAGTGAACATTTTCATGGCTATTTTGCTTTGTAAGTACATACAGTGGGTATAAGAGGCAGTCCATATCTAGGAGTTTTCAGATATTTGGAAATCCATAGGAACTTCAGCTCTTCATGACCTTAAAACTGCATTTTCATGGCAGAAGAACTATCATTCACTTAACTTCATGCCTGGGTGGGGGGGGGGGTGTACTCCCTTATATGGGCTATATAGGTATGTGTGGCCCCAAAGGGTATGGTTTTTCAGCCGTTTTGGTCATAAATTGGGTATCGATTTTAGCTGATTTTGGCCATTTTAGTCATAAATAGGGTATGGTTTTTGCAATCTAGCCTTGATATGGGTATGTTTTTAAGAAAAAAACACTTTTTCATCATTATCGAAAAATCAACAAAAGCCCTTCACAAACTATATTTTCAGTAATTTAGCCTTGGTCTGAACTAGGGAACTAATTATAATGCAGGTCTGAAACAGGGTTAAGGGTCAGGTCATAAATAGGGTAGGGAATATTGCAGATTTAGGTCATAAATAGGGTAAGGGTTTTGGGAAGTGGGCCGCACACCCCCACCCAATTTTTCTGGGAGTACCCTCCCCAGGGACTTCATGGTATTAGTTTCAGAGATTTTACCTCAAACCAATAAGAAACTTTACAATTACCTAAAAGTAAAATAGCTAGATACAACATTGTTGTAAGTTCCAGATAAATGATTTGCAAACTATAACCAGACATAATTTTTGAGTGAAGAGTAGGCCTTGAGTTTTTGTACACATTATCCTACAGATACAACATTCAAATATTTTGTTAAATTAAATGTAATGAAAAATTTGCCAGTGAAAATCTGGGAAGTGGACAGCAGGAAAATTAATACCTATCAGACGAAAACCAAAGAACACAAAGAGTCCTGTTTGGTTCATGCAGAAAAAGGTTTATTTGAAGGAAATATGTAAGTAGAAGTCAAATACATGATTGACAAGTGAAAGCAATCCTTTACTACTTCAAAGAAATCTCTCTGCCCATACAAAGAGTGGTAGGGAGCAGAAGAAACTACAAAAACAAACAGTGCAGTACGCATCACATGGAAATCAATCTGAGTGAATGAACTGAAAATGGAAGTCACATGCTTATCACAAGTTATTATTAACTGTCATCACTATACATCTTTAATCTTTAATCTTTAACACAAATTCCAAATTACATTACATTGAACAAGTCAATCCAGTAAATTTGAGGGCAGCTTAAAACAGAATACAAGATTCCTTAATATAAGCCGCCTTAGTGTATCATTGTATGATTGTATACCTAGTTAAAAATTACTCTAAACTCATATTAAAAAATAAGATAATCACGATAAAAAATTAGCACTGAACTTATCGTAAAAATAAGCAAATAAATTCTTGCGGAAGACTGACAAGGTGTTAGACTCCCGGATGTTAAGAGGTAGTTCATTCCATGAGCGACAAACCCGCATAAAATGTGAGTTCTTAAAAGATTCTGTGCGACTAAACGGGACATTGAGTGTTAGATAATCAATCTTTCTCAAAGGCTTGTTGCAAGTTCGAAACGATACAAAGTCCAAAATATCTAAATTATACATATTCTCAAAACATTTAAAGAAGAATACGAGATCATGAATTTCCCTACGATATTGTAAAGGTAATTAGTGGGGTGAATTAAACATTTTAATTTACAATCATAACCCAATAGTGCCAAGTTTATGAAATTATGGTAAGAACCCAAATCACCAACACATGACCCCGACAGAGAGTGTAAAACCACGATAACAGCGACGTTTCAATCTGTTTTTAAGTTTCATTTTCCCTACCAGTAAAAACATGTCCTTAGGGCAAAACAGGAAATCGAAATTGGAAGCCCACTGGGTCATCGCAGATTGCTGCGTTTTAACGTTTAACATTAGAACAAACTACAGAAAAGAAACGAAAAGAAAAGAAAAGACATCTGAGTAAAAAAATATGCTTACGTCCATGGTGGCTTTGCGAGGAAAATTCCTATTGCTCCAGGATGTCATTAACTAAACATGAGTATCTGAATAAAAACAAGCAAACCAACTTCCTAATCCTAGAACACCACGGGTTGGCTGCCTGCAGGAGGATGTATTCGACGGTTTCTTTCGTAAAGATCCCGAAATAATTGTCTGCGTCACTCAGAGATAGAATCGTGCTCCGCGGTTTTCGCTGGAACGGTCATGTCATTTGCCACAAGATCCCCTATGCAGACATCGCCAGGCGTTCAAGCACTCCTCTCCAGTCTTTCCAGAGTGGTGTATTAATATTAACTTCCGCTGTTCTTCCGCTGAGGGTATTTGTTTCCTGGTTTTTGTGGTTGGGCCAATGTCTTTTTAAATTAAAACGTCTTTCTCACGGGGTTCTACAAAACATCTCATTACAGCACTTACGTCTCAATGGAGCGCGTTTCTTTACGTCTGATTACCCGTAGCACGTCTCGTTTCTAGTTTCAGTGCTCAAGGACGTACACTAGCTTCCTATCAACAGGAACTTCTTAGCTGTCTTAATTTCTTCCGCAGGAGCTTCAGTGATATGTAAACAAAATGCTTCACATCACGTAAGCTTACATAGCAGGCTCGGTAGAACACGTAGGCCAAAGGAATTTTTATGTGCTTCATGTAGTACCCAATTTCCATTCTAGGGCTAACACTCAGGAGAAAGTATTACTGATTCTGGGCTTCGGGTTAGGGTTTGGGAAGCACTTGAAATTACTTTAGTTGACTGTATTCCTTTCGGAAAGCCGGAAGACTGAGGGGTCGCAAGGATTTTGTACCGGCAGACTATAATTATTGTAACAATTATTCCACGAGCGCTCGTTGGATATGAGATGACAGATAGCCAGTGATGAGCGTAGCGTATAGTTGGCTATAATCATCTCATATCCAAGCCTCCTGATACAACAAGCGCGAGTGAATAAAATTTTTTATTTTTTTATCAAGCATCTGAGCGGGCCGGATTCCTAAATCCTCGAACTTGATTGGCCAATCATGCGCACGTGACCGGTCCAGCTTTTTACGATACGGCCCACGGGCCGGATTTTTTCTTCGCTGCCTAAATTTCGCTTCTAAAAGTTAGCGGTAATCGTCAATCTTTTGCCTTTTTTACACGTCCATCGACCATTAGTCAACGCAAGTTTATCTCTGTTCACTTTAGAATGGCAAGGAAAGTCACTGTAAGTGAATTCAATTAAGTGTTTTGAAGTTGTGAGAGTTTGCTTGGTTGTTTGTGGCTTGGCGCTGTAATGGGGCGTAATCCTGTGTTTCTCTCGCCGTAAAATTTGGGTCAGTTTCAGTCGAGTTTACCTCTCTGATCGTTGCTGTGTTTAGGAGAATTTCTGTGGAATACACTCAACAAATTTCCCCACTTTCTGCTATTCAATTTACGGTAGAAAAGTCTGATTTCAAGTGATTCTAAAAGCAACGACTGACAGAAATTGTTTTTGTAGTAAAACTTTAAACGTCGAACGAAATTTCACACCGCAGAAACAATTTTGGAGAACTTAACCGATGAAATAAATGCAAGTAACCTAAAGAAGTTCCAAAAAAATCTGTTCTTTAATACATCTTTCTTTGTCTACTATCTGAGTTACTCACCCGTTGCCGAGATTTTTTACAAATCGTTAGAAGACGGCGCGCAAGCCGATTCAATGACAAGAGTTGTTTGCCGGCTTAGGGTCGGTCCGTATAGTGAAAAACTGTGACCGAGGTCTTGAAAATGCTGCCCGGACAGCATTTTCAAGCCTGAGGTCACAGTTTTTCACTATACGGACCGACCCTAAGCCGGCAAATACCATATATAAACTAGAGTAGAATGAAAATAAAAACGCGACCAAAAATTACACGCGCGCTTTCAATATTTGTAGAGCATAGTAAAATGGCTCATGTATCATGATTGCTAAGCCAATGAAAACTCTTGTATTGAATTATCCAATGATCCAGTTTTTAATTAAGCGGCAATATCATAGGCTCCACAGCAAGAGCAGGGACATTTGATTTGTAAGGGGAGGAGGGGGATGGAGAATCACTTGAATGGAAGAGACTTTGACCCTTCCAGTCGCATTATTTCTAAGTAAGACGTTAACCGGGTCGTTCCCTTTCAGCTACAGTTTCAGCTATCGGACTACAGCCTTAATCGCCACTTATTTGGTTCCTCTCATTTCCTCCTGAGCTCTCCCGTCCTCACTTCAAACTAGAGCTTCTAGTCGGGAATGGGTACTATTTTGGTGGAAAACAAGAACCATCCTTCAAACGGGTACCCTGGTCCTGGAGGTTTTTCTTGATTTTTCTTCTTTTCGCGAAGCGGCGAACACGTCTTCATGCGGAGAAAATCAAGAGAAGAGAAAAATCAAGAAAAACCTCTGGGACCATTGACTGTGCATTTAATTTTAGTTTAGATTACTGTGTCGAGTAATGCAGGTGCAGTCGTAATTTTCTCAGGCACGTAATAATGATATTCAATTTTTTTTTTTTCGTAATTGCCCTCGGCCAACGGCCCGTGGAATTTTAAGAG
Organism: Orbicella franksi; assembly: GCF_964199315.1. Lineage (NCBI taxonomy): Eukaryota > Metazoa > Cnidaria > Anthozoa > Scleractinia > Merulinidae > Orbicella > Orbicella franksi. The sequence continues at coordinate 16,849,295 of NC_138145.1, read as the reverse complement.
CATTTTGTAATATCTCGCGTAGGCTATGTTATGTAGGCTCAAGAGAAAATGAGTAGGCTACATTTAATTTTTACTTATTAGATATGCATGACCAACTCGCAGTGAACTCTCTATTGTATTGGCATGGCACTGGTAACAAGCAAACAGCGAGGTATCAGCTCATATCCCATAAGAATAGATGTACATGTAGCGCGAAATACATAGCGAAAATACGTGATTCTTTTCATATGATGTAGGGGTTTCCTATATTAAAACAGCTACATTGAAAACTGTATTTAGCGGTCATCCATGATAACTTTGTTGGTAGAGTCCACTTACTAGCTTACTAGGTCCACTTACTTACTACAGGGGGTGTCCAGTAACCACGGGATGAAATGTTTCAAGCCCGGACTTACTAAGACTGCTGTCTATGAACTTATTTTGACTCGACTTCGGAATATTTCTTCTCTTTATTTAAAGATCGGAACGCAAAATTGCCATTTTCAGTAGCACATTATATTCACGATCATCTTCATAGCTCACAGCATGATTCTAATGACTGCAGGCAGAGACCATGATTATCGTCTTTTGTTGCTGGCTGGATCAATAAGAATTCCGTACATCTCGAGTCCATCACTAATGTACAGTAATGCTTCTCGGTCGTCCACTGTACCCTGGAGTCTCAAATGTAGGTCGCTCGCTGTATTTCGGGTTCTTAAATGTTCCTTGTTGCTCAGCAAACGTTACAGCCTTTACCGTATCTTTTGAAGACTCAGAGGTGTTACTGGCATCATCCGAAGACTCAGAAGAATCGTCATTTGAGGTCTGCTTTTCCAACGCCAACGCTCTCTCAAGTCTGGCTTTCTCCTGCATGCCACTGAACTTAGAGGCTATGATTGGCAGTAAAGGAGCTATAATAATTATTCCAAACACCACACAAAGTGCGCCTGTTATCTTACCTGCTGAAACAGAATAATTTAAAACATAAATGTCAGTAGTGTTATCGTAACAATGTTTTCGGAGGTAAAAATTTTAATACTTGTCAGCTATGTCTGCGTTTGGGTTAGTAGGGACCAGAAGGGAATAGCAGAAGGGAATACATCCAGAGCTTCTGGATCGACAGACCTCAAAATCGTCTGCATGTACAGAGTCTACTGAAACAACAAGAAGACAACAAACCAGAGTGTATATCAGTTCCAAACTAAGTAGGTCTGCGAAACATGCATGTCACAACCATTGTCTAGACCGGGCTTTGTTTAAACTAGAAATGCCGTGAGGTTTTAGCCTAGTCAAACCACAGGTAATTATCGTACAAGCTGAAGAGAAGTCTGATTTGACGAAAAGTTCCCAATAAACTAAGGAAACGTATTAGAAATAGCTCAAAGCGGAAGCAGCCGGCGGACTTTGCGACTAAAAGAAGCGTCTGAGATTTGTGGGCTCTTACTTTTAGGAGTTGTATTCAGTTTACAGTGTAGAAGCAGCAGTCCATGACGACTGGTAAAGGAGAATTCACTCCAACATGACAAGCGCTATCGAAACACTGAAGGGGGGAGGGGTGGGGAAAGAGGGGTTCTTCCACATAGCGAGAGTGATCGTCGTGTATCGTCGGTTTAGGACTTAAAAGTCGTTGTTTAGACCCGATAAAGGCACATGTTAGATCTTTTTACTCCAAAACTAAACTCTTCTCATGCAAGGGTGCAGATAAAAAAGAGTAGAAATAAAAAAGTCTACAATTACCACCGTAAGGGTGTTCTTGACGAAAACGAGATGTTTCAGGTGCCTCGGTTGTAGAGATCCGTTTCAAAATTTTACAAGATAGGAGCCTTACCTGAGGACAAACAAAACTTACAATGCTTAACATTTGTAAACTAACTTATGGCATTTCGCGATCGGAGATTTCTCATTAAGGGACATAGACTGCCCCCTTGTGGCAGATTAGCTAGCAGACAGAGGATACATACAACTTACCAAGGGTAACAGGGACCATATCTCCATACCCAACGCTGGTCATTGTTATTATGGCCCACCAGCAGGCCGCAGGAATACTCACAAAATTGGTCCCTTCATGCTCCTGTTCGAAGTAGTAGCAGCAGCTTGCAAACACGATCATGGTCAGCAAAATTAAGAAGCCAAGCATTAGAAAATCTTTGATACATTCCTGGATGGTTTTGACAAACACCTGCACCGTTGAACTGTAGCGGTAAATTTTAACCAGGCGAAATACGCGTGTCAAACGCAACACGCGCAGAACGTAGGCCGACTGTATTGCGGTCAGAGACTGCCCAGAAATAGCGAGAGTGACATAAAATGGAAGCACAGCGAGGAGGTCAAAAATGTTCAGAACGTTCCAAAAAAAACGTAGTTTATCAGGAGACGCAATGAAGCGGATTAATAATTCCAGCGAAAAACAGACAACGCAGAACGCCTCGACAATAAAAAGTTTCTTAAGTTTAGTTGACAAGCTGAGATTAGTCTCTCTTCGATTGCGGCTTTCCAGTTGTTTCCTTGTGATGTAAGTTTGATTTAAAGTTGTTTGCTGATGATTCCTCGAAGCTGGCGACATATCTGCGTCATTAAACTCTGGAAGAGTTTCAATGCACATTGCGATAATGGATAGAACAATCACTAAAAGCATAAGCACGTTGACAAGTCGGGCAGCAACGCTAGATCCAGGACTTTCGAAGAGTTCCCAAATCATTCTCTGGTACCTGTTGTTAGGAACACTCCTTTTAGCTGTCTCAGGCGAGGGAACGGATGAAGAGACACTTTCCGGCAGAGAGATGTATCGCACAAGACCGAAAAATTGCATTTCTTGCATCAAAAGATCGTCAGGGATATGTTCAGGACGGACAAATTCTCCGGCGGTTTGGTAAAAATGATACACACTCTCAAAAGCCATTCGGTTTCTATCGAAGAAATATTCGTCCTTTTCCGCGTCATAGTAATAAGCTCTGCGTGCTGACCGAGCTAGCAGACTTTTGGGGAATTTCAACAGCCTGTTGAATGTCAGCTCGTACCGTTTTCCACTAACATTGATTTTTATCCTTTCCACGCTCTTCCCCGCTATTGCAAATGAGCTGATACGCGGTCGTCGGGAAGGCTGGAAGTCAGCTCCTCTGTTTAGTAAACGAGGGGTCGTGGCAGCCTCCGTCCATGATCTAACTCTATGTCCCGGCTGCAAACTGATCATGAACTCGGCTTTGGAAGAACCCGCTGCAAATTCCGTTAGCATTTTACGCTCAAAGTCTGAAGTGACACAACAGTGGACATACACTCTGCTTTTCTTTCATACGAGATTTCCCAAAGTAAACAGAATAACTAATGCGTCCGGTGATAAATAGAAACTTAGCAAATTATCGACAGATCTCTAGAACAAACTGTGAACGCCGAACCAGATTGTTTCAATCATTTGACAATATCTTAGGTCAATAAGTTTATTCAGGGCAATCCTATCGTTCTATTCTTGAATGAATGCATATCGTATTATTTGACTGTAAATTTAGATAAATAGTTTCCTCCATTTGCGCATGTCTTGTATTATATACGCTTGTCCAAACGTTCTTTACGTTGGTAACATAGGGGAATAACGGAAAAAAATTGTTACTGAAAAAACATGATTGCTGCATTACGCTCTTGCTTTCGAATTAGTTTTAACTTGGACCAGATATCCTACATTCAAGGAATGCGTTGTTATGACATGGTTAGTGTTAAGTAAGATTGAAAATGCGATAAATTTCCGAAAGAGGACACGGCTTCAAGGGCTCCATGTTAACTAAGGAGTTTGTAGAGGAGGTTTACGTCTTGCGCAGCACTTGTTTTTGGTCACTGCCGTGACGGTCTTTTTAACTTGTAAATCCATGGCACAAAACTACATATGTTGTATGTGTGTCTTTTGGATTACTGCTATCGTATTCAGGGTTACGTCTGCTGCGATCGATCAAATCCGGCACGTCGACTTCAGCGAGCCATTTGACGGTCATGGATTGGAATTGACACGTAATAAGACTAGAGATATCAATCTTCCATTTTTTTTCGAGAAAAAATCGAAATAACTTGATAAGGTGACCACAGGTTTATGATGATAACTGTAATCATGGGTTGATGTCTTCTTTGAAATGAAATTGAATTCTTTCTTAAATTTAAGACATATAGATTGTCGCAACCCCCTTTTCTCTTCGCTTTGCATAACCTGAATGACACATACAGCAAACGTTTCATTTTCCCACAGTCTCAGTTCAGCTAAGGTGCTATTTATAAATCAGTAAGAATGTGATAATGGACATATGTATGAAATATATTACAATGACTTAAATTTTATGCCAGCACCCAGTCAAAGAGAAACAGTCAAATTTCATGCAAACATTGCATTGCCAGTCCAGACTGTGAAAGATAAAGGAAGGCTTTTAAAATGGAGCTGGAATGCTAAATTCAAATAGACTCAAATACAATACGGTTCTGAGACCTGACGCATGACTAATAGCCTGCGTAGCAGGCGTATAAAGGGGAGGGGGTGGGGCGGAGGAAGAGAATTCGGTAGAAAAAAACGGAGGAGTAGGGGAGGAGGGGAATTCGCGAATTCTCTTCCTCCTCCCCCACCCCCTCCCCTTGAAACGCCTGCTACACAGGCTGCATGACAAACGCTGATAACAATAAGCCTGACACCCAACATAAATGCCTTCAGAGTATCTTCGAGATATATTAGCCAATGAAAGTGAGCAATCATTGAGGAAGTCAGAAGAATAGCAAAATTTTTTCCTTCGCCTAGGTCGATGAGAATCGATGAGACTGGCCAAGTGACACTTTTTAAGTCGTTTAATGCTGGCATGTTCCTGAAGAGAGCATATGAAAGCATATTAACTATAATTAAACACTAACATTACAATCAAGAGTTGTTACGGATTTTCCATTTCGACTACCCCTTTACAATCTTTTCAAAAGCATAGAAAGACGCTATTCTAATATTAATAAGATGATCTATGCACTAACATTTTCTAGACAACCACAATTTATTTCACCGGCCAAGGGGAACATGGGCACCTCAGACCGGAAGTATGATACCCGGAAGTGTCAATTGAGATTTACGAGAAAGGACTGGTACCGACGTTTTTTCCGACTGAACGGAGTTGCGTTGCTCGCGCTCGTTGGCAGACAGTTCGTGCATTCAAAGCTTCATCTCGGGCTCTGATCTGGTTATTTTTATCGTAGTTTTCGTTGGATTTAACGCAAAATGAGTCACGGTGGCCATGGCGGACATATGGAGATGACGACAGCGTCGACAATGCTGAACAACGGTACAACACCAACGATGGATCATGATCAAATGGGACATGATGATATGATGGGACATGGAATGATGGTTTGTTGATTTTAATTAATTCCCTTTTGCTTTCATCTCGTACAAAAAATGTTTCCTAGTCAAAGAGGTAACTATTACAATTACACTGTTTTCTTCAAAGTGTGCCCTAAGTTTTTGTTGGAATCGTTACCAAGCAATGTTCAACTTCCTTGAAAGCGACACCATCACGTTTAATAGCTTCTCGTGACTTGGGTTGCCGCATCTTTTAGTTCGTGATTCTTCATGAATCCATTTACCGTACAAGCTGTGCCAAACATTTAGAAAGTTGATAATGTCCACGGCGAGCTAATAAGTTCTGTTTTATACCCTCAGGATTACAAGTAATTCTCAATACTTTACCCCGCTTGTTGTTTAGTATACAATTAAGATATCGTGATGTGATGTATTAATACAGCCATCACGACTCTTTCAGCTGTAAATTTTGTAAAAGAACGAGACTTAACGGGCTCATTCGGACTTGTTGTACCCTACATACAATCAGGGCCTGTTGTTAGCATTGAGAAAACAATAGCTGTGAACTGACATAACGACTTTTGTTCAAAGGGCAAGGTTTACTTCTGGTTATTTTGTTAATTACACTTCACTGAGTAAAGCGGAATTAAACTGTTTAGCTTATTTTGAAATCGTTTTAAAAACAACTGGCTTTAAAAAAACATAAAGGTTTCTTTTTGTTCTCATTTGATAGCGTCGTCGTTATGATAAGAAGAAACCAGATGACAAGATATTGACAATATTGTATTCATCGTATTTGCGCTTTGTCTTACACTTGCTCTTTGTCACCTAACTCACAGGGCTTTGTGTCAGCTTCTTTTAGCTTCTCACAACTGTTTAAACATTCCTTTAACGGTGTGGGACCCTCTACTTGTTCTAAAACAATACAACTTTCTTGATTTCAGCTGTGTTTTTATAAACACCCTAACAACACACTAGCAACTAGTGGTGTCCAAATATCAAATACGTGTTTGTATGACGTCAAGAAAGCAAAATGTATTGGACCTGTTTCAAATACCAGTTTTAATTACATGCTAATTATAACTTGTACCTTATACAGTGAGGAGCAACCGATAAATATACCTGTATGTGTACACTAGTTTCACTTTCCATCTATTAAATTATTTTGAAGATTTGGATTAACTTGCTTTGATGCAGAAACTTATGCTTTCTTATTGTAAATCCAGTAATGACTTTAATTGCATCTTCCCAGAGCTGTTTTGTCTTCATTTCCTATTAATTATGTATGCAGAAATTTGCTTGAACTTTCCTTTTGTTCCATGTATAGTAGACATTAGCATAATCATTAATCAAACTATCTGTCATGTCACAAACTGTGGGCATTTGTTTTGAGGGAATTTGTTTTGATCTATGGGATACCTGTCAATCAACAAAGTACAATGTTTAAAATAATTTATTGTTAAACATGCATCTCTAATAACGGTACTAGTGTCAATCTTACATTTTACATAATAATTTACAATTTGTGAATGTTCTTTTTGCCAAATCTACGTTTTTGAAGAAATGTAGCTCAAGGAACATAAGAAAATTACCATTATTTAATTAAAATTAAGCATTTGTATAACTTTTGGCATTAAAAAAACTTAAAAGGAGATGGGATAATTAATAATGGTCTACTTATTGTTTACTTAAATATTTATGATGTGGTCAAAACTGAAGGTAGGTAATGAAATGGCAAAAGCATTTTCTGAAAATTGCAGTTTTAGAACTATCAGGGCAGAGCAGATGATATACAAGGGAACGATTTCAATGTACATCACAATGGATAAGGTAGCTGTTTAGTTCAGATTCATTTCATTGGTGAAAGGCTACAACAATATTATAAAAAAAAAACCTTTTTGTGAATCAACGATTAAGTTTGATATCAATTCTGATGCCCCTAGCTAGCCCCCTAGCCAGGTGATGAGTAGTTTTCCTTCTATATGTGTGGGGCTAATAAATTGGCATGGAAAACTTAACTCACATTCCTGTTTAGTTAATGTGTCAAATGGCAAAAAATTATAAACTTTTCATGTGCATGTATCCCCTATATTTATGTGCGATGTATCAGACTGGTCGATGTTTCCTTTCCTTGTATTTAGACCAGGGCTTCCCTATTTGAAATTAAAAAAAGCAACAAATTTATTCTGCATCACCTGGAACTATAGATAGATTAAAGGCTAAATTATCACTGTTTTTTGGGGCCACTAAATTGTCCGTTAAAAGCACTGCAACAGCCATTTCCGCATTACTGTCTTCCTGATGGAAGGCAGTAATGCTGAGATGGCAGGGGTTCAAAAAATAATTTGTTAAGTTCCAAACTTGCCTAATTTGAGAGCCAGAGCAAATAATTTTTTGTATCTTTTTATGCAAGTAATGTAATTTATATTAGATTAACAGCCAGCTCTAAATTTCGTTTCTTGGTATCCAAGAAAATTAGAAGACAATTTTTAAATAATTTTTTCCTTTAGTATGTATGTGTCATTTTGAATTTTCCTTTGCAACTAACATAACTATTATTGTATTACATTTTAAACCCACCTATATGCTTGCACAGTCACATACAGTACATGTGTACACACAGGTTGTGGTTTAATTATTCATTTTAGTGTGAAATTTTCATTGTCCTATCTAAAGCCTCAAGTAGTCAGTATTAGCTGTGCAGTGCACATGACTATCATATATACAAAACCCACAAGTCTAGTCTGCAGGCTCTGAAATGATAATTTAAGACTGAATATTTTTCTTCAAACAGGGTATTACTCCAACTCTGTCCAAACAAGAGTTTTTGCGTCCAAAATGTAATATTAATTTAGTGCCAAATGGTTTCCAAAGTTTTCTTGAATGTTTGAGGGATTTCTTATGGCAAGTGATCTATAAAGTGCTATAAATGTCTAACTTGTCAGTACTGTATTTTTGAATTCTTTGCTTTGTCTTCACAGATGTATTTTCATTTTAGCAAGAGTGTGACCATTTTGTTTGAAAGCTGGTCTGTAAATGACGCAACAGGTAAACTTATTTCTGACTTGCATATATTTGCACTTGGAGCTGAAACTCTTGGCTACAATGCAATTTGTGAAGCCTAGTAAAATGATCCTTAAGCTTGCTAGGAGTTCTCAGCAGCTCAGTGGTTAAAGCATCTGACTGACAATTACATGAAGTCACAGATTCAAACCCTATCATAGCCTCGATTTCTGCAGCTCTCTCGACTCTGGCCTACATTCCTCCCAATTGTCCCATTTTCATGACGTCAAAGTTGATAAACATTATTTCACTGATCATCACATTTCACTCTCACTTCATTCATATCACTCACTTTATTTTGCCATGACATTGCTGATTGGGCAATATAGTCAGGACCCATGTCGCTATGGGACGTAAAAAATGACCTCACTAGCCAGGAGTTTTCAGTAGCTTACTATCCAAGCGTGCAAAGAAAGTTATGTCCGATACATGTAGATTAGGGCTAGTGGATTTTGTAGTTGGGCTATTGCAGTCTGTTCTTCTCTTGTCCGATGTGCAAGTGAAGTTTCTTGGGGAAAATTATGAGCAAATTCAGTTTATAGAAATACTGTTAGAGAAAACGTTTTCCGGGGCTTTTTAGATGGACTTTCACGCGGGTACATGTACATCACGACTTGCCCAAAGGACAAACCTGAAAACTCGTTTGTTAACCGTGCTATCCAAAGTACTCTCACTGGATTTTTTCCAATTGTCCACACTCATTACGTAGCTGATTATCCACTGAGCTTCACACTAATTTATTACCATCACACTACAGCATTTTGTGATTCTAGCAGTATAAGAAAGATGCATGTCACCATTTAAACAACTAGTGAAATAATCTAGCTGGCCAGAAGTGTTTTTAGTACAGTGTGTAGATCAGTGCTTAGAATCTCTGATCAGTATGGGGGAGATCATAGATTTGAAGGTTATGAGAAATTCTACATTTTTAAAAAATATTTATTGAGCAGTACTACACTTGTGACAAACTGGTCAGCAGCTTGTTGTTAAAATTTCAGTTGATACATACAATGCTTGCATGCCTGTGTAACTGGGTAATGATGCCCAGGTTTGCTAGACAAACAGTTGACTGTATAAGAATAATGTTTTATCCATCATGAATATTTTTTGCACATTTTTATTGGCAATGGGTCAATTTCCTTCACTTTGCTTAGCTGAGTGCTCCTGAAAAAGATTTTGTTAAATTTTCTCTTTGCATTGCATTGAAACCAGTTAGTAGCTAAAACACTAACCAGGGTCCAAAATTAACTTTTTTCGGCAGGCGCCAACTGGCGACTGAAATTTGTTTTTCAGTCGCCAAATGGAAACATGTGGTCGCCAAAAAGCGTCAATAAAATTTTTCCTTTGCAGCGAAACACAAACCAAAATTTTTGGTCACCACAGGCTTACCAGTAAAATATTTGTAATCGATGTAATCAGGAATCAAACCAGTGCTGAAATCATCTTTTGACCACTTTGACAGATCTACATTTCCACCTTTTGACGCCCAGGGAATATCTAAATCTTCATCTAATTTCTTCGCGGATATTCCGTCTCCACCTTGTAGTAAATTACGGAAAGATTTCAGAACATCTTTGGACACCACATCGCCTGGATAAATATTCATCGTGAAAGAACGCACGTGGCCTTTTGCGCCCGCAATACGTATGTTATGGGAAACCGCTGCAAAAACATGGCAGCGAAGCTTCGCACTGATCGTTGCTGTGAGACATTGTGGTAGATTTATAATAACAGGAAGATCGGTTTATACTTCAAAAGCAGCAGAAAGGTAAAAAGGAAGTGATCAATTGGCAGGCGGCTTTGAATTTTATTTCAATCAATTTGGCTGACAATCAAAGTTATTGTTTGTATAATTATCGTGGCATGAAATAGTTAATCGCCCGCTGACGACCAGTTGTGAAATTCTGGTCGCCAGTACAAAATTTTTAGTCGCATTGGTGACCAGGAAAGCGCAATTTCGGACCCTGCTAACTGTTTTCCACATTGTGTTGTTGTTTTATAGAGCTGGTTTTCTCTTGTGTTGCAATATTTGTTCTTGCTGCACTCTATGAAGGTCTCAAAGTTTTACGTGAAGTGTTGAAGAGGAGATACAGCTATGTCGTGAGTGTGGATTTGACAGAGACAAAGGTGTATGGTACAGGACCAAATCAGACAACTGTTGTTACAGAATCCAAGGGAGAATTACCAAGGTACATTTTGTATATTTAATAATCTTTTAATTACTTAAATGACTTAAATCTTTGACATTTTTCGGCAAAACTGGGATGAAATTAGTAGGAACATAGAGCCTCTTTTGAGACCAGATGTAAATAATGTTTTCTCAGTTACAATTAAGGTTCATGGGGGCACTTGTAGCACGAAGTACAAACTGTATGCCCCCATTGGATCTTCTCCCCAATGCTTTTGCCATTTCGGCCAGAAACTGTTTGCTTTGTTGATTCCCATGGCACGACAAGGACTGATGATCATGGTGACATTGTTTTCATTCTTTACAGGTCTCGAATTTGCAACTGGCATCACTTAGTTCAAACCTTCCTCCACGTTGTCCAGGTCACAATTAGTTATTTCCTCATGTTGATCTTCATGACTTACAATGTGTGGCTGTGCCTTGCAGTTGCTTTGGGCGCTGGCTTTGGCTATTTTGTGTTTGGATGGAAGTTAAACAAAGTGGTTGACATCTATGAACACTGTCATTGATTGATCAGCCACATAGGTGTACTTCAATTGTTATGCATGTATGTTTGAACTAGTTTATGTAGATTACACAATTTAGTTATATTGATGGGGATTAGTGAGACTAGTGCAGCTTCTCTTCACTTCATAGGCTCTGTGGATGAATTTCTAAGAGCTAGACAGGGAAGTGAATGCAGGGGACTTGCATTTTCTTTGTAGACCTGCACAAACTAATTTCAGACTACAATGTACATGTAGTTCATGCTTTTCATTTTATGCTTGTGCACATGATAGTATTCTTGCCAGTCTGAGACTGAGTATCACCACATAATTAAGAATAAGTTGATTTTGCTTACTATGTATTAGGTAGGAAGAAGAAAACAATAGTCATAAAATGTCAAATTGCAATTAACTACCTTAAGTCAAATTAGCTACATTGTATTACATATAGATATTGCACACTTGAGCTCAACTGATTTTTCAGTATATACTTCATGGGGGAATCATAATTTACTTTTGTTTAAATATAAGCTTGATGTACTTTTAAAACTTTCAAGCCAGTAAAGAGCATCAAGAAAGGAAAGTAAATTTGGTTCAACAACAGGACTGTTGATGTATGACTGCGGCCACACTTATGACATTTACCCATACAGTATATTTCCATTATTTTTGTCTTCATTTTGTACTGTTGACATGTTTGGTACAGTTTTGTCCTATTTTAGTTTTGTTTGTATGTTTGTTTGTTTGTTTGTTTTTTTCTTTGGTAAGTATTTCAGTTTGTTTTGTGGTTTCCAACCAGAGCAGCTGATTATTTTATCTAAATGTGCATGACCACCACGGCAAATTTAAAATCCATATAATCATCTATTTATTTTGCTCACATTCGTGTACTATTCAGTTTTTGCACATTACAAATTCCTTGAAGGATCCCCTTGTGTATAAGGTGTCCAGATGTTTTAATTGGTACTGGAGAACTGCTACTGCAACTGCAGTAACCTGGCAAAGGGGGTATCCTGCAAATTACTATCCTGTCCCAGAGGGGTAGTCTCTTTTACATGTAATGCTTTGGGAACCCAAGTTTAATCTCCAGCAATGTGGGTCACTTTGAGCTCATTACAAAGATTAGTTTAAATTTCTCTTGGGTAATCTATTTCAGTCACTAGGGTTAAAACTAATAAAAATACATGTGCATGTTACATAATGTGTTAATATGATAAAAGTGAGGAAAGATTATCTTTTGATAATCATTATTAGTACAATGTTTTATTTTGGGAAGAGTCTTATAAGATAAATTCTATTTGTGTGGTGTATAGTAAAATTAGAAGATTCGCTCAATATAAATTAAAATATTTTTGTGGGTAAATACCTAATACATTTTAAGTGCAATTATTTTTGGCTGATTATATTTTTTGGGGGTTATTTTCTGAAACATGCTTTAACTAAGCTACCAGACATGTTAAGTGCAATTGAATTTGTGACTCATTCATTTTCCTTTGACTGATACACAAACCTCATGACCACCACCTGTACACTTAAAGACATCATGTTAACTAAAGAAGTAGTGATAGGTTTTAAGTTGGTTTGTTGAGGATAAGAAGCAGTCATTCAGGTTGCTTTGTGTTTTTCAATTTTAAGGTTTGTTAATTCTAAGATCAGGCCAGTCTGTCCAATTTGTGGTGAAAATAATGTATTTCTGAGGTTAATTGTACTTAATTTTGTTAATTATAGGCGGTTGTACATGTAGATAGCATGGGTTTTGATTAACTGCAGAAATTTTTAACTTCGGTTTGGCTTGTTTTTGTTCTTCAATCAGGGACAAAACCAATCTTGTTTGACCTATGTGTTGTTTCCTGCACATAATGCGAACAGTAATAATAATGATTATAGTGAATAGTATGTTAATGCTTCTTGAGTTGTGATTAGTCTTAATTGCATTTCTTGTTTTTGTTGTTATTAGCCAGATTTTTTGGAATCTGAATTATTGCTTTAGTTTTGTCATATATTGCTGGACTTAGTTGTAGTATTCAGGCTGAATGAATGAATTGAAAGGAGAACTGCAGTTACTGGGGCGGATCTAGGGGGTTTGGTGGATAAGAGAGGTTCAGTCAAATCCCCGAAATTAAAAAAAAGAAGTGAGACATCATAATATGCTGGCTTGGCCTCAGAAATCCTATTTCTGAGGACCTAAAATATTTGTAAAATTTTCTGGGGGAAGATGCCCCAAACCCCCAACAGGGTGTAGTGGAATCATGAGACACAAACAAGGTCACGTGACAGAGCACATGGAACTATAAAATCCTGTATCCGCCCCAGAGTTAGAGATAATTTTGGTTCTCCTGTAGCTGTAATGCTTGACAAAAATGTTTGGGACATTTTGTAAAATGTATGAGAAATCATGTAAATAAGATCTTTGAAAGAAAGGAAGAAAGGAAGGAAGGAAGGAAGGAAGGAAGGAAGGAAGGAAGGAAGGAAGGAAGGAAGGAAGGAAGGAAGGAAGGAAGGAAGGAAGGAAGGAAGGAAGGAAGGAAGGAAGGAAGGAAGGAAGGAAGGAAGGAAGGAAGGAAGGAAGGAAGGAAGGAAGGAAGGAAGAAAGAAAGAAAGAAAGAAAGAAAGAAGAGTTTAATTTTCAATCAACGTCCCTCCCTCCCCCTCCATGGGATGGAAAGCCACAAAAGATTACTTTAAAAAAGGTTCTCTAAGACTCTTTGCAGAGATGATGTTTTCCTTCGTCATGAGAGGATGAGTTAATTGTTCACACATAGGGACATTTTTGTTTTTCTTTTTTCTTGGAAAATATGCTAAAATGGCTGTAATAGAGTTGTTTAGCAATGCTATTTTACTAGTTAGGCATATATTTTACTACATCTTAGGGGAAAAATGCTGATGAATTTTGTAAAAGAGATTGTTAAATTTACAATTGTAACAGTTGATATTAAATCAAACTTATACCTTTCACTTTGTTCGTCTCCTCCATTTTATAAGTCAAGACTTTGGAGACTGGTGTCCGAGAAAGTCAGAAACACTAATATTATCAAATGGCAGTAGTTGACAATAGGTCACAACAGCGCTGATGGGTTTACACTCGTTTCGTCAATTTTCCAAAATGTGCTGTGACAGTTATTAACTTCATTCAAGGGGTTTCGTATCAGGTTTCCTAGTCGGGGATAACTGTGACAAATATTAGCTTTTTAAGGCAAGCCTCCCAGTTTCCGTCCCGTTTCCCGTCCCTAGGAGGCTCTAGATTACGAGAGAAACCCAGAAATATGGCGCTTTTAGGAGGCTGCAGTAACGCGTGGCCCACGTATCTGGTGCGTCATATTTAAAGAAGCTACGTCACAGTCCGGCGGTGGATCTTGAAAAGTTTAGCTTAAATTATTCAAGTTTGTTGTTTTAAATCCGTGCTAATCTTCTCCATCCTTAACCATCCTTGTTCCTTTATAATTTAATATTATCTCTTTTCACTCTTGAGTGTTTTTCTATCTCAGTAAACTACTGTTCTCAGTTTTCCTTCAATTTAAAGGTAATTTTTGACGTGGCCAAAAAAACTAAAAAAAACCGCGATCGAGCTCCTTGAAAAGAATTGTGAATGTTTGCTGTTTTAGGTGAAACATCCTATAACCTCCTGGTGAAAATCTACACAGAAGCATATAACTTTTACCCGGGGATGTAGATGTGAATACCCGATGGATAACGCAAATGAAAACCAACATGTAAACCGCTGTTCGTTTAAATCCCTTTTGCATGCTTCTGCTTGAATAGGCTAGCATTAAACTAAGCACACATTTCATTTATTTTTATTTATTTTTTATTTATTTATTTAATTCATAACTACTTCATGCCACGGGAGTTATTTCGGCTCACGATCATCTCTTTGAAACACTCTTTGCTGAGGCCATAAAGACTTGGCATCGTGTCTTGATTAATGGAGAACTGCACCCTTTCCAGCAGCAAGACACTGAAGTTGCCTATCTACGTATTGTGTAAATTTAAATTCGAAGTCGGATGAACACGTGCAAATTCCACCGTGCTAATAAAAAATTGGCCACAACTGGGCCTGGAAAATGCGTCATTCACTTATTTTACGTTATTTTGTTCATTAAGTTATCCGATAAGCCATTTTCTTTTTATTTGCTTTCTTGTTATGACCGAGATTGTTACTTTGACAAGAACTGAAGTTCTTCCAAACCCAGCGTATTGTCGTTACTCCTTTTGAGCCTCAAGTTATCCGGGAACATTGCTGAGAAGGCCAAGTACCCTACTCCCGCCCCGGCAAGCACTGCGGCACCAAACCAGGCGTTATACGTCATCACTATTAACATCAGCACATATCCCACAAACACCTGCACTGTGTGAAGAAACGTTTGTAGAATGTGCATTTTACTATTCCATCTTGTGCTAAAAAAAAAAATAGTGAGAGCAGCTATCAGCAAGGATAAAAAAAAAAGGTACAAAACAAATGTCACTAATGTTTTATGTTTTCGTTATGCTTTGTTTTGTTTCATACGTCATGTAAACCGGCCCTAGCGACGATCTTACCATATAGCCATCAACAGAATAAAGCAAATTCGTTCCAAGGCTCCTCCCTTTTTGAGCTTTTCATGTGATCAATATTTCTTCTCTTTCCTCTCTATTTGGGAAACATCGCGTTCCTTACACTAATGAAGTGCTAAAAGTCTTGCTTTGCTTTGTACGAAACTAAACTAGAGGAGTAGTTCAGTAAATTATAGTCACCCCTTTCTAGGAAATCTAGCAGGATGCTGTTGCAGAGTCTCTTTAATGCTAGATGCGTCTTGGTTATCTGTGATATCTTCGCTTGTGGACCTTGATTTCCATAAGTCTTTGATTAAGAGACGGAGCGGTCTGCAAACAAGCCATTGCCTGAATATTTTGAGGCCTTCATACAGAGCAGTGATCAAGAATGTTGACAAACAAGCTCCAACAAAGACTGAAACAAGGAACAGGAAAAATCTCTTGAGTTTGAAGTCTAATCAACATGGAATTGATATAATTTGATTTGAACTCTTTTAAGACTGCACAGCAGCACGCAAAACAAAAAGATGACGAAAAAATCACAGAAATAGAATCATCCAATTAAATCAGCATGAGCTAGCAAATACGGTGTACATGTACTGACCCATTCAGTCTTCGTGCCCAGTGGCACATAAGCGCTTACGTAAGCACGGTGTAGAATAGAACCAAAGGTTATGGAAACTGGGTTATAAAGACCCCCACTTTTGCCATCATGAAGTGTCCTAAGAGCAAACAATCGCTGTTTGATGAAATCAGACATCAGCTAGTCGTATAATCATATTTGGCCTTTGCTTTGCGACAAATTATTTTCAGTCGCATAATCAGATCAAATTACCGCAAATCAGTTTAAACTTTTTACTGATTAGTTTGGGCGCTGGCTAGGGGCTGGTAGGGTTAAAGCACTTGTTCGAGCGTTTTTCAGCTGTTCCTGTTGAACGGTACCCTAGTCGAACACAATGCTCAGCTAATCAGATCAAAAATGTGTTTCGCCAGCCAATCAGATCGAACGTATGTTTCGCTAGCCAATCATATCAAACATATGTTTCGCCAACCAATCAGATCAAACATATGTTAAAGCCAGCCAATCAGGCGGCAAACATATGTTTAGCCAACCAATCAGAGCAACCCAGACTGCATGATTTGCCTTTGATTTTTGATTGGCTCATACCGCCATCAGTGTTTGTTGCCAGTGGCCGCGCTGTATAACCCTCATTTTGGTTTTACGATAGCTGTTGGCCTGAGACATATAAACCACTCAAAGGACATAAGCTTATGCTAAGCAGAAATGCTGGTTGTGAATCACTTCTCTGCGTGGTTCAATAATCAAAGTACAACTTACCTGTTGCTGAATTAAGTTTCCAGTTCTGGAATAAAAGAATTCCTTCCGTGCTCACATGAAACACCTCCTAAAAAATTATAACGTAAAAAAATTGGGTCAGGTAGCAGATCTCGGCTCGATACCGACCATTTTTTAGCTTCCTAATAATCGATCAGTGTTTTGTTTTATGGTTTTAAATGATGATTTAGTGGTTTTGCTTGAGCCGAGATCTGCAGGGGCCATGACTTCATACTCCCTAAAGTAAAAACGGAACGATTCAAACGGGCTATTGTAAACAGATGTCTTTTTAAATTTATTTCTTAAAATTTTTCTTGTAATACATATGATAGGTTTTTTCTAGTTTAGCTTAGTTTGTTATTGATTGTAAAGCCACACGTATCTTGTGACTGATTTCTTTATAAAGACTAAAGACTTCTACTATAGTAAGACCAGTTTATTTGCATCTTGTAAATTCTCAGCGAACCGTATGGTGTAGTTCCGTCAGTGAAGCAGAAGTTTGCGAGCCGCTCATTAGCGAAAAGAAAGTTATGCTTGTAATTAATGGGTTAAACTTCAAAGAACAGGGGCAATTATTTCCATGTCATTGATTAAACTATGAATAGTGTGTGGTTTCGCGGCATTTTCACCGGAGCAAGTATGGAGAACCGAAAGAAAACCGAAAGAAACCCTGCTACAATTTGATCGGGGAATAGAATTACAAGCCTACTGAGAGCTACACTAAAAGATCCGTTACTTTTAGTTTTCAACTTGGTTAAGCCGGATATCCAGCAGATGGCTAGGACGTTCGCAGTTCGTTCTTCGTCCTGTCTTCTCGTGTTGTGATCATCTTGAGCAAGACACTTTTCTCAAACAGTGCCTCAGGTTGTAGGAGGGGCAGCCTGAGGCAAGGCTGGGAAGTGACATGCGATGGACTTGCAGCTCATTTTTGGGAAGTAACAATAACCAAGTCGCTTCAGCTGACCTCTAAACCTATTTCCCCTCTAGGATGAAGTAAACTTTACTTTTAGGGTTTCGTTAAATACTTTTGCTGGTTACGAGCATGAGAAAGTGAACTGCATTGTCTCTATGACAACGGATAAGAGGCCGACAAATTTAGCGGCCACCGCTATTTATCTTCCTTTCTTCCGTCAAGTTGTTGCAACTATTAATTTCGGGTTTTCTCGTTACCATAACCCTTTCAGAAAGTTCAAAATATGTTAGCCTTTGTTACAGTCGCCCTCCCTGAAGTGATGGTTTTTCGATTTTTTCCTATCGGGGAGGGTGGCTGTAACAGGCTAAAATACGCCTTAGCTTACACGAACTCAAAACGCGAAGGTACATCAGGCAGCACCGGACCAGCTGACGATTTTCATATTTTCGTAATCTTTCTGTTTGTGCTTGTGGGAGCAGCGGGTTTCATGCGGCCCGCTTTCCTGGCTGTGTGAAACACGAGGAGATTTATGTGTTAGTATTGCAGGGAGAAATTAATGAATTGCCAATTATTCTTTGCATGAAATCAAAGTAGACTTCAGTCAAGATCGCTTGCATCGCAAGTGCATCTGCGATTAAATTGCTAAAAGAATGGTTTCTAAAACATAGTTAATAAAAAGAATATACTGTCCAAGAAACAACACGGTTACTAGCGTAAAGGAAACGTAAGAAATTGAATGTTTAGTATGATAAGTGAATTTTACGAAGGTTATTTTAATATGAAAATAATGATATTTCGGTTGACTGACCCGTTGAGTCCCTGTTCTATAGCAAAAATAATAGACACAAACGTCGTATTATTATATGCATGCGTATAATGAAGTCCGAAACCTTGGTTTATATTGAAACACATAGCGAAGTTTGAATTTCGTACTCACCATTTTATGTCAGTCAAATGTTTCTCCTTTATATATGAATAAGTGAAACCGCGACTTCAGCTGATCTTAGGAGGATCTATATGGATTTAGCTTTATACTTTGGGTCCTTTAGATAATAGCGTTCACCAGGGCGTTAATTAGAGAGAAACCCTAAAATCTAAAACGACACAGTGATTTGCAGAAGACCAAAACAGCGGCTGTGAAGTGAAATACTGTTTTCACACCGGTAACAGATGCAAAAGAACCACATAAAACAAAAACTTTCAACAGCTGTCACATGGGAAATTTACATGTCGACAGCCTTACTTGTCAATCATATGTTTTAAAACAAAGGTCTGGCTTTGTAAGGAATATTCGCCTCTGGTCAACAACCTCGGAAGTCAAATTCTGTCGACCGTATCGAGAATCTTTACAACGGAGAAGTGTAATAAATTTGAGCTGTTTTTTGCCTTCCCTTTTACCATGACATTGTCTTCCTATTCTAAACTTAAGTCCGTATCCAAACCTTCGAGTTTCTCTTCGCATTTTCGTTTTTTTTCGCTTTAAGTTCCTCCAAGGGGCCATAGTCTCTTGGTTCCTCGGTACGCTAGTCTTCATCTGGTCTGCGATGTAAGACATACTGTAATTTTCTTAAAAAGCGCCTTTTTCCAATACAGTTGTAGGCGAAAATATTCAACATTGACCAAGAGCTCTTGACAGCTTAACATTATGACTATCAGAGCCTCTATTGTTACAGTTCTTCAGTTAGAAGTGTCGCATGGCTCGGCCCTAATTAACGCCTTTCTCCATTAAGGATCGATTAGCGCCCTCCCCTGAGTTACCAAAAGTAAATTTGCGCCCTAGCGCTACGTATAACCAGATAACAATAAGGCGGGACTTAACCTAAAATTCTGTAAAAAAAATCGAAGTTTTGTTTTAACCGGAATTTAAATCTTGAGGTGTTGAAGTTTTATTTTCTCAAATCGAGTTATTTTTGCCTTTGACAAAAGATATTTTGAGAAGGATATGTCCTATTGAGCTGAAAATTTCAGGATTTGTTGTTCTGAGGAAGTTTTGTGTTTTAAGCGGGGAACTTTTCCATCCAGTGCATTTTGTAAAAGTAATGCATTGAAACGTAGACTAGATTTTCTGTATCAGATTTAACTGGTCACCATTTCATGTGTTTTTAACTTTTCAAAAATCTCTATGCTTAATACAGCAAGCTATTTGTCTTCTTTTAAAAAATGTAAAAATTATTCCTTTTGATCAGTCCTTGTAGGAGTTATCTTTCCTCAAAGTTCCCCTGCATGCTGCAGGTGGCCGATTTAATCAGCCGGGGTCAGTTCTAGGGTACAAAAATTTTTTTTTCGTAATCTTTGGTCTTTAGGCTTTCTTAAAATGTATACTTTATCGTGGTTTGGAATCAAATCTTAGGCACGAAAAAAGTTTGAAAAATGCTGTGTTTTTTTCCCACCTTAAAGTTCGCAAAGAATCTTGGGTGAAGACTGAGCCGTCACGCTGCGTCACACAAACAGTTTCGAATAATCATGTTCTCTCGCGTGAGCTAAGGCATCTATTGCACCATAGTGGTTGAAATAATCATGTTGTCTCGTGTGAGGCAACTTTGCAGGACCCAATTCATCAACCGTGCTCGATTGTTAAGCCAGAATTCGCACGTAGTAGGGGTGACCTCAGCTGCTCCGACCTCCAAGCCTCTGGTCCAAAAACTCGAAAGCAAAAGCGAACATGGAATGCTGCACGTGACATGGAGTAATAACTCAGTGAATCGTTACCCGTTTGCTTATCTTCGCGATATCTGCCGATGTCCCGAGTGCTTTCACGAGTCCTCTTTACAGCGTTCTTTTGACACTGTAGGCAAGTTAGATCTGAACATTCTGCCGGAAAAATACGAAGCTGCGCCCGATGGGGGTCGGATCATCATTACATGGCCCGACGGACACATCAGTACCTTTGAGTCAGAGTGGCTCCACTCGCGACGATTGAGCGAACGGAAAGGATCGAACAGTAAAAGATCTACTCTGAACAAAGACGGGGTGGAGTTCTGGAATGCTGAAAAGCTACAAGGCAAGATTCCGAAGAGCGATATTCACGAGATTATGGAGGATGACCGGGCCCTGTTCGAGTGGCTCAAGTCTTTGCATGGTGTAGGTATTGCACTCGTCACAAATACTCCTCAGCAGATTGGACAAGTAGAGAAATTGTCCGACAGAGTTGGACATTTTAAGACTACTCATTATGGGTAAGTGAAGGTTATTAATTTGATTGTCAGTAAAATTTGTTTCATAACCTGTAAGGTTATATGAGGTCGTGCTTTCGGTAACTCTGTCAACTTAACCCAATTAATCACTATTCTTATTATTATCAATTGGAAACTGAAGGGACGAAAAATATCTTTATGTAAATGTCACGGAGAAATAAAAAACAGTGAGAAAAATAGGCAGTGTTGTGCTATTAATGGTTAGATTTAACGCGGGATTATTCTTTATTAACGATTTGAACACACTTCATTTTTATTTTACCGCACAAGCGGGAGGTGGGGGGTGGGGGGAAGGAAGTGACTTCCGGGGAAGGGAGAGACGCGCTTTGTGATTGAATAAAATTTGGACTGTACCGGAGATTTTGTGACACGATTTCGCGCGCCACACTCTCGCGACGTAGTCGTCACTTGACTCCGGATAAAGCGGTGTAGATTAGTGCCTCCGTCGGGGTAAATGGGTACCGGTAAGTTTCTAACCCTGCGACACTTTCGATACGTTCGAATTTTGTCGCTTTTTAGTCAGTTACGTAGTTATAAATTATTTTTCCTATAGGCATAAAAAGAAATGAAACGAAAATGTCAAGTCAGAATGTAACATTTAGTAGACCACGAGTAGTCTCTCTTTCGCTTAGTCCTTCAAGCGAGACCTTAAACAAAAAAAGCCGCGTGAAATCCTAATTTCGCGTGCTTCTCGCGCGCAGGAGTTCGCGCGGCCATTTTTTCTCGCGGTTTTCTTTCACGTCACGCACGACGGACTACAAGCGAGAGAGGGACTACTCGTAGTCTAAAACTTCTAGAGAGAGTGAACGACAATTTATGTCAAAGTTTAGTGCTTGGTATATTAAAAGCTATTGAATTGGAACGCAGTTAGGTGAGCCTGAGATTCGAGAGCAGACCGGCGGTAAAATGCAGACCGAGGGTAAATGCAGACTGTAGACTGCAGACGTTCAAGTATATTTAACAGTTATTCCACGAACGCCCCCAAAATATAGAAAACTAAAAAAAATAAGAAATAAAAATAAAAAAACGCCCCCCAAAATTTGTAGAGCATGATATAAATAAACAATAACCTCCATTTCGCAAGAAAATATGCTAGGATACGCGGATATTATCTGTTCTGAAAACTGTGAGCTTTGAGGAACAGATAATGTCCAAGTGCAAATATCCAAGCATATTTTCGCGTCAAATGGAGGATATCGTGTTCATGATTATACTTCAAATATTTTTCGCAACCTGCGCAGTCTTGAAAATTGGGGAATATCACTCGGATATTCCGAGTGATATTCCCCAGTTTTAGCTAGGGCATATGCAGTCACGTGACACGTTTAGACCAACCGCACGCGCACGAAAATATTTGATGGATTATAATTGCTGATACACCATGATAGCTAAGCCAATGAAAACTCTTGAATTGCATTATCCAATGATCCAGTTTTAATGAATCGTGCTATTTATTATCGAGTGCAAGGCGCTAGCCGTAAAGAAACGGGGCTATTCAGGGTAATGGGAGTGTGTTTGCACTCCGGTTAGCCTGAATATAACTGTGGTCAGCCTGAATAACGCTCCGGTTAGCTGTCAGTGTTGGAAATGGCCGGTAACACTAGTCAGTCTTCATTTTATCCCCTGTGCGCAGTCTGCAGTCTGCAGCCCGCGGTGTGCGTTTTATGCTGACCGAAATATTTTGGGACTCTGCAAACCCCAGCTGAAAGTGGGTTTTAGTTGTTTTTCGAAGATGTGCCGGCGGCCGACCTTCATAACACGTCCTGTGATTTTTCAAGCTTTTTCATAATAGCTCTGTAGCTCCGTGGAATGCTCTTCTCTTCAACTTTGTGCCATGTGAAAGATAGAAAACTAAAAACGGTTCTTTCTTGTTTGCCTTTCAGCCATCACTTTGAAGTAAAGGCGAAGTACGATGCTAACAACTTGGCATACACTTCTAATTTCCTGCCGTTACACATTGACTTGCCTTATTACGATTACATACCAGGAGTAAGGGGCAGTTTATTGGTTGATAATTTACGACAGTCATTCTTTTACATCAAAACAGGGAATTGAATGGTAAAACGAATTAAGGCTAACGCAACGCCAACGAGACTCGAAACGCCCGGATAACGCCCCTAATCTCACAGTGAGAGATGTCTGCGGTCAATGCGAGAATGTTCGCGCTGAAAAAGTTTGTCTCTTCGAACAGGTTCATGCTGACGCAGTCGTCACGTTATCCATGTCGCTTCATGTAAGGGAAACCAGCTTAAGTCCCGTTGGTTGTGGGTCACTAGGTGATAACCTAACTTGAGTTTCTCTCTTCACTATCTCTCTCTAAATCGTTCACAGGAAATGGGAAACGTTGACATTTTAGATTGAATGACATGAGCAATTAGAACTGTTTGATAGCCTGGGGCGCGACCTTTGGAAGGTTTGGCGGGAGGGTGGTACCAATTTAAGGTCCTTTAAGGCTAATTGGTTGTGATTCCGACAAAGGGCTGAGAGGAATTGAAATAGTTAAAATATTCTTTCAACCTGATCTGTTTTAGGTTCAGTTGTTGCACTGCATTGAACAAGCCCCTGGGAATGGAGGCGCGAACCAGTTCGTAGATGGATTCCATGTTTCACTGGAACTACAACATAAACACCCGGAAAAGTTTGATCTCCTGACAAAGGCACGATTCCAGTTTGTCGATGTTGGAAAAGACATGTTTGGAGAATTTGACTATCAATTTGCACGCAACACAATCGAGTAAGTTGCCAGAATAACAATACATGCCTTACATGGCATTCTTCCATTATTGGGTGGAAAACTTTGTTGAGTTGCGTCAGAGGGTTAATGTGACTGAAAACAGTAAGTTTATTATAACCTTGGAGTAGACTATTGTTTGGGTCTTCACCCTTCGTTCGACGCCTTTTCCATTCTTTTGATGCATCGTGCTTGACGACACAAACAACAGCTGCTAAGGAAAGTAAATTAACTTGAACTGTAATCAAGGTGAATCGACAAAATGGACCGACGACAAAAAGTTGGTCTTTATTCTCTATACGGAACCAGGAAATAGACCCCCTTACATGAAAGGATTAGGTTTATAAATCTACTTTCGAGCCTTAACGAGGACAAATAACATCCAAGCTGTTACGTTTTAATGGCCAGGCAGTATTATAGGAGGGGTTTGAAGGACTAATAGTTTTCTTTTGCCTGTCATGACAGGTTGGACGAAAACAACCAAATCGCACGGTTTGCTTTTAACAATCATGTGCGTGACTCCATAATGCTTACTGCCTCCCCAGAGGAAACTGTTCGACTTTACGAAGCTTATCTCACGCTCGGCAAAATGTTAAGAGACCCAGCCAATCAAATCGAGCACAAAATGGTGCCTGGTGATATGATCTCTTTTAACAACAGCCGTGTGCTGCATGGAAGATCAGCGTTTACAGTAACTGGGCAAGGAAGTCGCTTTCTCAGTGGAATCTACATGGACTGGGACATGATGTACTCCCGTATGAGAAGACTCGCTAAAAAATTCAACATTCCATTTAATGGCTAGAGAAACAGTCGTCTTAAGACAATTGTTAAATCCGAAGATCATTCTTTGAAGGTTTATTTCGGGAATCATATAGTTTTGCTATAAAGGGCTCTCTTATACCAACGGAACTATCCATATGATAATATTAGTGAGTAAATACAGAAAAGAGGGAAATTAAAAGAAAAGAATCATTTCCTTCGCTCTTGCAATTTCATTCCTGCAGGACGGGCGAACTTGAACGACTTTTGTCACTAAGAAAGCTTGTTTTTTTTTTCTTTCTGTTTTTCGATCGCATATCATCGTGTTAGACTCGTAGTCGAGAAGAGTATTGCTACTTTATGCAGGTGGATGCTCCACAGGTTTTCTTCAGCAGACCAGAAGCCGGTAACCTTGAGTGGACCCTGCCTATTGCCCCTTTCTTGGACCCTCAATTGTGAGAGTTCCTGAAGTTTCCAAGCTTAGGTTAACGGCCATCAAAGTAGGTCCTGAGGGGTGACTAGGTGTGGAAGAAACATGACATCACCTTCCTCTTAGGTCCCTTATGATCGCTTGACTTCATCATGCATGAGGCATTTAATATAATTTTTTTTCTCTTTGTCTCACTAGATCGGTTTTTGTACTGTACAACAAAACATAAGGTACTGGTATAGCAGTTGGTCTCCAATCTGACTGTTAAAACAATGGGCGAATTGTAAGTGCGTAAAGAAAATCTTTTCTAGCTTGCCTGCGTGGCAGGCGTTAAACGGGGGAGGGGAAGGCAAAACGCGTTTTAATTTTTGCCTCCCTACCCCTTCCCCGTTTTTTAGCCTGCGCGACAGGCGTTCATTTCCAAGCACTTGAAGGGAATGAATTTAAAAACTGCGAACGAGTGCGAAACAATAAGGAGTAGAGGGAGGGGGTGGGGCAAAACATGATTCCTTTCCTCCTCACCCCTCCCCCTTCTTCTACATTTTTTGCTCACCCCCTCATCCCTTCACCCCGTTTGTTCGTTCGCTTCCTCGATCTTCCCGACTGGAAAATGGAAAGGAAACGTCTGCTAAATCTAGAAGATCTCTAGAAGATCACGGAAGACTTTATCGAATTTGGCTTCTCCGAGCTAGCCACGCACCAACACAGCGGTCAAACGTCTGCGCATGTGCGGGCAATCGAGCAACTTAAAGGCGGTTAAAATTTTTTCATGACATTGTTGTTTTCGTGGATCATCGGCATCCTATAAATGACATTTTCCTCGTTATTTATATATTTGTTTATGTTTTAGCCCGCACAACGAGAGCTAGCAGAAATTGTTCTACCTTCTACTTGTTGCAGGTCTTTCTTTTCCGCGGTATGTATTTTCCGTGCTCCTTGAATTTTTTGTTCGCCTGGACTTTGCATTTAGTGCACCAGTTTTTCCCAGCTTTATAGTTTAGAAAAGATTTTCCCACCTGGTCAAAGACCAGGTACAGGAGGTTTGGGATCGGTATTTTGGCCAGCTATGCCCCCATGACGATGGACATGAACATCGTTAGTTGTTTCCATTCATCTCGCTCCTGTGTTTCAGACAAAGCCAGGATCCGGAAGGAATCCCCACAGTCCTTACCAAAATTTTTCCAGCTCGTCTGAGCAAAGCCGAATCACTGCAATTGTCTTTTTCTTCTCCCATTTTTCCTTCTTTTATACACCGTTTGTCGTCCGTTTCCGGCGTCACGCATCGTATGATTAATAAAAACAAATAAAAATATACTACGCCGTCGGCTCGTAGCATGACACGGGTTTTCAAGACTTATAAACTTTTTTGGTAAAGCTCAAAACAAAATGGTAAATCAACAGAATACCGGTAACTGAGTAAACTTTGTGTCTGAAAAGTCTTAAGTTTTCCTTTTACCTGCTTTCTTTTCCTTTTACAGATTTCTATGAACTTTTTAATTTTTTTAGTAAATTTTGCGTGACACCGGTTGTTTCCCATGTTTTCCTTCAAATTTTTGCGCGGGAAATTGGCGCGCGGCTGCCAAAATATGTACCCATTTGCGCATGCCCGGCGTTTGACCGCTGTATTCCACGCACCAACGCTTGATGCGTTATGAATCATGTACGGGTGGCCAGCGGTCACCTGTTGAACACGTTTAGAATTCGTGTAACCTACCTCTTGGTGTAAACTTGTGTCAACTGCACGTGAAGCTGTAGATCGATAATGTTTGCGAAGAAAAATTTGACTTTTTTCTGTCCGTGGATATCACTCTTCATTTCACTCTTAGCAATTTCACCTCGTTGTCATGCTGAAGATCATTTAGGCGAAGATCTAGACGAGAAAATCGCTTTTGTGGCGGGACAGCAGCAGCCGATGTCATTTGCTCCAGCCTCAGCAAATCATTCCACGGGATACATTGTTTATTGTCCATGTATGGGTAAGTTACCATAATGCTTTGAACACACGTGGATCATAATTTACTTGAGATAACAATATGTATTTATAAATCAAAACATTCACGTTATTTTGATTTCTTCATTACGGTAATCTCAAGTGGTTTGGAGTAACTTGGCAAGCTTAATTGATATCAGCTGATAATGTTTATTCGAGATAAGCTTAAATTAAAAAGATGTGGAAAATATTGGTAATTCAATAATCCTTAACATCAACAAATTAAAATGTTTTCCATTTACGTAGGTTACTGTTCCTCGGTTAGGTGCTGATCGCGGAGAATATTTTTAAGGGGGGTGTTTACAAAGCCACGTGGCAGGCTGCTTTAGGTCGGTATCAGATAGAAACACTTAGAAAAATTCCATGACGTAATGTTAACCTCTGACATAGCCTAAGTCAAAACCATGTTGGGAATTTCTAAGGAAGGAAGAACCCAGAACAAGACCTTGCTTTTAGAAATTATAGCAAACAACTTAGTGGCAGATCTAGGGGAGGCGCCCCACTTATTTTGGGTGAAAAAAGAAGAAATGACTGAAGGAAGAGAAGCCGGCAGGGCAAGTAAAACTAAACTGGGCGCTCCCCTTAGCTCAAAGTCTGGTTTCAGTCTGAGTTCAACACCTCACTCAGCTGCAATTTGGCCAGATATATTTGTTGTTGCTAGATATTATTGACAAGCTTTGTTATTTCATGTTGTTTAATATAACAGAGATTTTAAACTTTCAGATATTAACTTTTATTGATCTAGTTTGAGTTGAAAAATTTCCTGTACACTTGAGGTGTCTCATACCAGTGACTGGTAGTACTCATAATTTAAATCCAATTTTAAACTTAAGTAAGCAGTGACTGCAAGACCTTTGCTCTCTGATATGTATTTCATTATGTCTTAAATCCGAGTGCAGACCTTTTATTGCATTAAGATAACTTTTTTACTCAACTTGCCCAGTGGCCAACATGTTTGCTCGACAGGTAGTATTAATTATTTAGCCTATATGCACCCTGAAAATAAACTTTCCACCTTTTTTTCTCTATTTTCATATTTAAATAACTAATATGTTGTGTATTCAATTTGATGCAGGTAACTTCTCAGAAATTTGAATACTTACACTGTAAGTTTGAAATTGGCAAGGTCACACCTAATGCAAGCTGTTGAGTAATTTTCAGTTAGTGAAGACTTTCAGTGCTGATGAATGGTACAATTTGATTGATCAAAGTGCAGTACAAAAAATGAGTGGTGAATGGATA
The DNA here is from genome assembly GCF_964199315.1 of Orbicella franksi. NCBI lineage: Eukaryota > Metazoa > Cnidaria > Anthozoa > Scleractinia > Merulinidae > Orbicella > Orbicella franksi. The sequence continues at coordinate 16,821,147 of NC_138145.1, read as the reverse complement.
GACTACCTGTATTTCGCTAAATTTTAAATTTATTAGTTACCCTCCCTCTCCCACACAGTCAAACTATAGCCTTATGGGCTGCCACTCTGAGTTAAGCTCTATCTCAAATTATGTGCTCCTGGGAAATAAATAGTCCTCATAGCCAGAAGGTTTAAGAGTGGATTTACATTGCTTCCTGATTGCAAGTCATCAGTTATACATGTATTATCAGTTTGACAAGAAAGGTATATTGTTAAATTATTGAGGGGGTCCTAAGGCGGGTCTGAAAACCGCAAAACCGCACAGAAATATGCCAAGAAACCGCAAACCGCATCAGATTTTTTCCTGAATACCGAAACCGCTTGTACATAGAGGCCACAATATGATTGTTGACGTCAGAAAGACTTGTGATATATTCTGATAACATTGTACGTTAGTATTAAACATACTATCATAATGCTAACGGTATATTGTACTACACTGTTATACTCTATTTACTACTAACCAAATGCCAAGTATGTGGGTCATGTACTTGAACGAGTACTGATATCTCCCTTGACTTTGAAAAACTCTGTCACTGATCCTGTACGTCTTGCATTGGGTGACTGATTACCTTGGACGACCCTGTGCTAGATGTGGAACGCGGAATAAATTTTACTTCTGGAATTGTGACCTTCTTGTCTCGTACAGAGTTCACGTTCAGTGGAGAAGACGATTGTTAATTGCAAACCACAGAGTTAAACTGTAAGCTGATATAATGAACCCTGATGTGTTGTAAAACAAAACACTTGGCTGGCGCATGCAAAACAACCGGATACCGACCACCTGCTGACTGTTCTAAAGAGTGTTATCACCGCAGACATTTTTTTTTTTTCATCGAAAACTGTGACTTAAAGGTTGTAATAACCACAAACCGCTTCATGTTTTGAAACCGCAATACTGCGAGTTAAAACGAAAATTACCGCAAAACCGCACCAAAAATAACGCAAAACCGCATCACCGCAAACCCTTACACCCCCCTCATTATTGTTAGGAAATTAAGACAGACAGCTTTAAAAAAATCAGCAAGACAAACTTATGCCATTTGTTAACTTTACAACAAATCTTTAAACAGGGATCAGTCATAACTCACTGAAAGTGTTCACTCAGTGCACTGAATGCAAATTCTGGGTAACCAATCACAAGTGATTGTGTGACAGACTGTTAACACGTAACTAGGAGAACTTGCCCAAATGGGAAACAGATATGGCGGAAGCATGCGAGGAACCTTCTTCAGAGATTTCTGAGAGAACAGAATAGCATATGAATGCAATGTAGCTTGGCTGCCATTTTGTACAATGCAGGTGTCACCTGTACGTCACAGTAATTTTTGTAGGAAAGGCATATCTAAAAATCTACTTATGAAAATGGCAGTGCATGAATATAATATCAGGGGAAGTTGCATGCTTTGGGTAATGGGCTCCTGATTATGGATAGAAAATAAATTGTATGCCACCTTTTCAAATTCTCTCATTGGTGCCCACTAGTTTAGCTTCTAAATAATACATCATGTCCTTTATTTTTTTCTCAATTAGGCAGGTTTGGAAATCAAGCAGACCAGTTTTTAGGATCTTTAGCATTTGCAAAGGGGTTGAAGCGAACTCTTATACTACCCCCCTGGATAGTGTATCCAAGCCATAAAATAGGTGGTTCTGTAAGTTAACTTTATCATTGTGATGCTTTTCCTGAAACTATCTAAATAAATACATATAAATGTATTCATGCTTACAAATTTATATTCTTAACATGTTCACTCACTTAGGTCTTTTAATAATCACAGTGTGGAATGACGTTGGGAGGTGCTTTTTGTACCTATTAGGGGTTAAAATTGGTGTTGTGGTACCTCCTAGAGTGTAAAAGTCAAAAGTGACCACTGCTAGAGAGTTATCGAGGTACCTTTTAGGGTACCGAGTAAGAAAATAAAACAAGCACTATATATAACTTACTCTATAGCTATGATTAAAATATCAGTTGATCTGTTCTTTTAGAATTGATATCTCTTAGGGGTGATTCAAATGACTTTTTGGTCCTTTTTAGGGGTTCTTTTGAAATTTTCCCACAAGCATCCCTGTTTAACTTTTATATGGTAGTCCCTCCCTGGAATGGTTTTCTGGATAAATTTGGGTTTTTGTTAAGCCTATATGCTGGTAATGTTCTTATAGAAACTTACAGCATCTTTTTCAAATGATTGCATCCTATTAAAAAGAAAATTCCATGCATGAATCCACCCTCATAATTCTGAAGGAGAATTAAGTGTGATAATGTGGCCTTGTGTACTTCAAATATCTTCTATCACCCACTATGGAGCTACTTAATGTGAGAGATTTAAAAACTACATGTATTTAAGAGCATTTTTTGTGTATTACTGTTACATTAATTTAATATAGAATATATTTTTCTCACAGGATAGAGTGCCTTTTGATGACTGGTTTCTTGTTAAGCCTCTTGAAGCTTATCACAATGTTATTACGATGGAGACATTTATGAAAGACATTGCACCGAGAGTATGGCCACCTGGACAGCGGATAGGTTGTATTCTGTTTTGCCACAATTACACTATTCCTTTCATTCTTAACCCCTTAATTTATTTGTTTTAAAAACAAGCTAGAGTGTAAGAGCATTTTTACATTCAAATACATGTAGGTATAATAACAGATATCTTCACAATTGCTGAAGGTTGATCTGCCTTAAATAATTTCAGTTTGCCTGCAAATCAAGTTTTTGAGGGAAAACAATTATCATGAATTTTTCTCTTGGATACTAATTGGACAAAATTGGTCCTGACATGTGACCAAAGAATTTATTTAATAATATATTACTATCTATAGCCAGTTTAAAGCTGAGTAACAAAGAATACCATAATGTACAAAAAATTTAATATTATGGTATGACATATTTGATAGGTAAATGTCTTTCACATCTACTATTCATATGTTCTAAGCTTGTGAATGTAAATTTTATTGAAACCTGTCACCCAGCCAATCATTAATTAAAATAAATATTTGGTCACTTCCAAGATTTTAAGGTTAATATTGGCTGGCCAACTTCAGTGGTACGATAAAATACTTCATTAGGAAACGTTTACAGAAAGAAATTGGCACTGTGAAACTATTGAAAATAGTTGCAGACTTACAAGCTCTCTTTTTCTGTGTAACTATAGTTCAGCTTTAGTTTGTTCAGAACATTTTCTGAGCACCTCACAATATATCGATATTATAAAGAGAAATCAGACTGCTGATTAACGATTTACTCTTAACTTTATGATGGTCTTTCACAGGTTTCTGTTACTCGTTTCGAGATAATCAAAGGTGTGGAATGAAGGATGGGAATCCTTTTGGTCCCTTCTGGGATCACTTTCATATTAATTTTGACGACTATCGGGAACACTCTGGGTTGCTGTGGAATACAGACCAGGACTGGGCCAGGGATGGATGGGATACAAGGTAATTGGTTGTTCTGTGTCTTTTTAAGTAAAGATGTGAGGGATTTTTTTACTCAGTTTGATAATTTGATTAAATGGGGATATGTATGTTGATAAATTATTAAGAGCCTTGTGTTCAGACATTTTGGAAATTCACCATGTCTAGTACATTTTGTATCAAAACAAATATTTTCTAGTTTTGTACAACTACTCATGGAATCCTTTATGTGAGTTTGTTTAAAGGAAATATCTAAGGGTAAAATTTATGGGACAGATCTTGACCTGGGATGCACATCCCTGCCTTTTGCTAAAAAAAAAGTCTTAAAGGGCTGGAATTCTCCCCCCCCCCCCCCTCCCCCACCACCCCGTCTTTTGTTGGGATTAAAGGGCTAACCTTCACCAGCTTTCACTGCAAGACATCTCTGTTGTGAACAAGAAATAAAAGGGCCTACCATTTCACTTCATCCACCCTTGTCCTGCCCGTCTTTGAGCATATCTGGATTTGTCACCAACGTTTCCCTTGAAAGAATTAAATTCAGTGGAGTTTGTTTCTCCCCACAAATGTGAGTGGACATTTGTCAGAATTGAGGCGAATACTGTAAGAGGGCCCCCAAGTATCTCTAGCTAAAACTTTACTTACACCACATTCCTTTTGTGTAGCAGTGCCTTTTCATTCTTTTATGGATGATCTCATTTATAGGTTATATCGTTTGTTGACTGGTTTGTAGATTCCCAGTGTCAGAATATCCTGTAATAGCATTGATGGGAGCCCCTGGTTCCTTCCCGGTGCATGAAAAAGACAGGTGGCTACAGAAGTTTGTTCAGTGGTCAGTGAAGATCGAAAAGAAAGCAAAGGAGTTTTTAACCAGCATCCTGCAGAACGAACCATTTGTTGGTATCCATCTTCGTAATGGCATAGATTTTGTAAGTATAGCTGGATGAAGTAGGTGCTGGGGCCAGGTTTGCTTTCTAAAATACATGTACACTAGACTGTGGGAAGGCCCCGTCTGGAAGAGGTCCTTTTTAAGGCTGGGAGTACATTAAAGGGCAGGGATTTCACGAGCTGAAGGAAAGAAAAGGGTATTAAGAAAATCGCTTTTAAGGTGTTTTAGGGGCCACTCAATTCAAGGTTTTAGAAAACTTAATCAGTGTGTATAATTGAACGAACAGAGTGCAAGCAATAATCCCTGTTTATGTGATCTCCAAAGAAGAATTAAAGAAAGCAAAAGAAAAAGCGATGCACAGTTTTCACGAGGCCAGATCCAAGAGAATTGACAAAATCTCGAATTCAAAATTTAAAGAACTGTCATATTGATTTCATTTAAATTGTTTTATGGTCTTCAGTTCCTTTTTAGTCTACAATAACGCTATTCATGTGACAACCTTTCTTTCCAGGAAAGAGCTTGTGAGCATGTGAAAGACCCACACACCACTTCCTTCTTTGCGTCACCGCAGTGCATCCAGCCTGGCTCCAACAAGAAACTCACTTACGAGATGTGCTTTCCACCAAAGAGTGAAATCCTCAAGAAAACGAAAAAGATTGTGAAGAAAGCTAAAGCAAAAAGAGTATTTGTTGCAACGGATAATGATCCAATGATAAAGGAACTCTCAAACGCTCTGAAGTCGTTGAAGGTATGTAACTGTTTCGTTTGTTTTGAACAACGGCGGTAGGGTGTGGCCGAGATATCTGCAGGTGCGGTATTTCATTCCAGCTCAGTTTCTTGTCAAGATGCGGTTTGTGTTTAATCATCAGAACTCCTCACTTCAAGAATGGAACATTGAATGAAGAATGACATGAAATTTCCATCGGAAAAGTTCTTACTTTGTTTTTGGGAGAAATGTGGGACCGATAGCATCGGAGAGACTGGTAGAAACCAGAACACGAAACCGACTGACCAAAACTGAGGGACGAGAAACGTTGGTATAACAAAGACATTGCTGAATATCGTCCATTAACAAACCACAGGACCGGTTGGGACTGCTCACTGTATTACCTACAAACTAGCTGTAACAGCCCACTGTAAAAGGCTTTTTTCACCCTTTATTGCAAGCACTTTTCTACCGACTTATACCAACACAGGAAAACAAAATTGGTCGGTGGTCGAACTTTGAATGTGATTCAAACCACACCGACACCAGTGAGTCACTAACGACACTAAATCCTTTTTGGGACTTGTACCCTTACCCAGACCATAAGACCAGATGAAGTGCTACAGGCTTGGTTTACTTGTAAGACTTCTGGTGCACCAATCGAAATCGTAAACTTATTGTTACATCTCACCCTTTGGATATATATTTCTTTCTCGTGACAATAATTGATCTTGTCATTGCAGGTGTCTGTGCACAGGAGAGATCCTTCAGATGAAATCAGTGATCCAATAGTGGAGTTAGCTGTATTAACCATGGCTGACCACTTTATAGGAAACTGTGTGTCGAGCTTCACTTCGTTTGTGACACGCTATCGTGCAGTAAACGATAAACCAACATCATTCTGGGCTTTTAAGGATGAAAAATAGATCTCGTGAACCGTTCAATTTTGACATGCTTACAAGGCGTACTAAGAAAATTTCTAAGAAAATTCACAACAACAAAAGTATTACTTCAATAGCGTTTACTGCCAAAAATATCAAAGCTGCGAGCAGACTACTTTCTTGGATAGAATTATATTGAAGGCGAAATTGAACAAAAAATCAAACAAAGGGCCTGATTTGAAACTATGGGAGTCGGAGAACACGGGAAAGACACATGCGGAAGTCTCATGATTTAATTGAAGCTCTACTTCTGTTACTGTACTACATGATGTATCCAATGCCAACATCTCCGGCTGAAGTCAGCAAAAGAATGCGCCCAGCTCGGTTATTTATATAGTACATTTTAAAACTTAATATAACGTATATTTATAGATAGGGGCTTCTCGGCAATGAAGCCAATGACATTGTGCAAATAAAATTCGATTTTTCAATATATCAGAGCACCGTATGCAACAAGTCGTGTATACATATTAACGTATGTTTGTGCCTGTACCACAAGGTAGTGGTTCCAACAGGTCCGTTAGACTTTGTTCCTTTTGTTTCCCTTGGCATCCTCGACCCGTCCCGTCATAGATCATACTGATATCCAGATTCTACTCAGCTTCAAGGTGGGTTGTACCGTGCCTCCCTCGTTATCATTTGGTGCCCCCATAATTGGCGATTTAGTTTGAACTCATTGTGATCGTCTGTGATGGTAGTTCTGAAAAGAACCGCAACTTACTCGGCTCGGATGACCGCACATGACGAACTACTACCGAGAATTTGACATTGGTCTTAGAATTGCGTGCGCAACCTACGAATTACTCACTAATCTGTAGGTTGCACTGCTTCCCAGAATAAACTGTAGGCTTTTAGCCAATGAGAAGACAGATGGTGACTACAGTGTATAATAAGTCACGTAATCGGCGCGCGATCACGTGGGTGTCCAATTACAGATATCTAATTTGAACTTTTTGTAATTAGATACCTGTAATTGGATATCCACGTTATTCACACAATTACGCGCGCTTTAGGGGCCCATTAACCGAATCATGCGCGCGCTCGCGCGCGTTGCTAAGGAGGTGAAATTTCACTTTCGGTTACTTACGTCAGCCTGAGCGCGGAAAATAATAACAACTCAAAAACTTGCAAATTCGCTTACATTTTAGAAGGTTTTTTTTGTGTTTCACAAAATGCAAAGCAAGAAAAGTACAAGCAAAGACAAAATAAGAGAAAGACAGATAAACAAGAGCAGTAGAAAGAGAAAAACTAACTCCGTGTGGCTTTGTTTGATCTTACCGAAGTGCGCTGGTAGTGTAAATTGCGCACTCGCTGATAGGGTAACTTCCAATATCTATCGGGCGCACTTCCGGTTTCTTTAAATGCTAAAGGAAACGCGGTTTTTCATTAAATCCAGCCTTTTTCGACGAATTTCGATTAAGGCCAATGTTGGAAACATAGCTATGCATTCCTTTTTCGAAATCATGCTTTTTTTCAGAGAATTACGAACTTTTCAATATTTTGAAATGCTTTCAAAATCTGACCATCTAGAAATCAAACAAAATCGGTGCAGAGCGTAGTGTGAAAAAATTCCCGATAAAGTAATTTGCCTGGGAGCCTTTGCATTTTTTCTGTATTAGTCACATGACTATGGACGTGGCCTGATGACGTCATCACTAGTCTTACTGATCATGAAAAAGTTAAAACACATGAAATAACTCTGAACTAACTAAAAATGATGAGGTTGTATGAGAATAAATTTTCCTTAGCAACGGCTCGAAAAGATCGGTTAATGGGCCCTTAATGGATTTCTTCGCGATGTTTCCTACAGATTTCAAAACTTATGAAAAGCGAAACAGACGTTTTCGCTCAAAAGAAGTTCTCAAAAGAGAATTTTAATTCCGAAATTTGTTATAGATACGATTAATTAGTAATTGGATCTCGTATCGTACAATTCAGGGAGTAATCGTGCTCGCTTCGCCCTCGTCCGATTTTGAAATTACTCGCGCGATTACTCCCTGAAATGTACTCCACTCGGACCAATTACTATTACTAATTACCTGCTAAATATGTCTTGCTTGCGAGGAGACCCAAGGGTTAATTATGTTTAGCTGATTTGAGCATTCGAATGTAGACTACGAGTAGTCCCTCTTTCGCTTTGTCCGACGTACGTGACGCGAAAGAACACCGCGTGCGTGACGCGAAAGAAAACCGCGAGAAAAAAATGGCCGCGCGAAATCCTGGGGGCTACTCGTAGTCTAATTCGAATGTAAGTCACGGTAGCGAAAGACTTGCGTTATGCCATAGTGTCACGAAACGTTGAGTACGAACGCTAAACACGATCATTACAAAAGATATGCTAAAATAAAATAATCTCTTTTTGCTAAACAATGAGAATATCTATTCCATTGGTGCTCTGAAATCGTAATCATGAATGTTCGCATGTTTACATTTCAGTTCACCGGCTTCAGCCGTCAAGAAACAGTTTTCTTTTCCTCAGAATTATTTCATACTAACGGAGCCCTCCCACTTACCACTTCCCACCCTACCCTTCTAAAGTGTGCCGTAACAACAGCGCAGCAGAATTGACACAGCAGTCAACATCAAGCGCATCAAAAGTTTCTTCATGTAGGTTCACAATCCTTGCAATTGGATGATGTGTCATTTTACGATGCCGTATTTTTATATTTAAACCAACGTCAGAAAAGTTTTTTCTGCTTGATCCAGGGCTTGATCATCGCTGTAAGCCGGAGGCACTCACCTGCCTAAACACGTAAAGCTGACAGGAGACAACGTCATCAGTGATTATAAACTTTGATGTTCAGTACAGGTTTAAAACGTTTAACGGTTTACATATTTTTATATCAGTTTAGGAATATTATCTTATTTTCATTGAAACAGGTGAGAATCGCCTCGAAGCGATTAATTACTGTTTAAAATCGCCTTTTCCTGAGAGTGCTTACGTCGACCGTCTCACGTATTCCGTATTCTAGTAATTTCCGGTCGAATCTTATCAATATTCATTGGATAACATCTCCCGCCAAACGAACCTCACCCATAGCAACTGAACAAAACATCTCTAAATATAGTATCGACGAACGTCAGGCTTTTGTTTTCCACGTTCTGATTGGTTAGTTGCTTTCGACACGTTGATTCTTATACACAACGAGGTATGACGTAATGGTAGCTGATTGGCTGAACTGGTCCGAACGATCTCGATTTCACAATCGTGTCGCTTTTCAACGTCTATTCATTCACGGAACTTCACTCGACTGTGTCGTATTGGAGTTTCGTCGTTAAAAAAATTCAAATTTACCGGCAAGTCTACTCATCTAAGCGATTCAAAACAAAGATACCGAGAATATTATTCTCTGAAGACGTCTCTGTGAACATGGATTGCGAAGCAACAAGAATTATCCAAGTTTCGCTGTCGAAAATAACGGACTCGCGTCGTCGGCGTGGCGGTCCTGTGCTACGACGTAATTTACTAGTTTCCCACGTCTTAAACAATGTGTTAACCTCAACAGACTCTGCTTATTGTACATACAGATCGAAAGTGGAGATCGATATGGACATAGACACTGTGGACAACGAAATTGTGCCTTTTGACAAATCGAAAATGACGCCCGATATTCCGGGTGGATCCGTGGAGGCAGGAAATGCGACACATACAGTTCGTTCCGCGGCAAAATCAAATGAAAGAGTCACGGAAATGGAACAAAGCGTGCCCAGAATTGTCAGGAAGGGCAATGTGGAGGTTGTGGACATCGAAAAAGCCGTAAAAGGTGATAATGTGCGTGGGATAGAGAGGAAAACTGAAGTAAAATGTGTAACCGGTTCGAAACGGGCGCGATCACAGTATGGTAATGAACCTTGTGACAGCCACGCGGTTGAGAACAAACGCTTGAAAACTGAAAGCGAGAACGAACCGCCAGTCAAAGAACTGAATTATCAAGAACCTATGGACATCTCAGGACTTGTTAACGTGTTTAGCAGCAGCTTTTCTGGACTTTCTAGTATTCCTAGAGCGACCTCTACAATTGGATCGAATCTGGACTCCTTTCAATGTCTCCCTCAAGTGCAGCCAGTCGGCCGCGTGTTCAGCTGGTCACAGACTGTTGTAGAGGCTTTTTAGCTGTGTTTTCGTACAGTGTTTGTCGTTATTTTTGGCCATTTTTGCCTTTGTTATTGCTGCGTGCTCTTTATACGCCTGCGTTTAAAGTTCTCCTCTCGCGCGAATATTTATATTGTGACGAAGCTTTGGCTTACGTAATAATTGGAATGATCGTCCGATCTTTGAATGTTTAACCTTCATCTTCGTATTTTCTTATAAAGGGGACTACAGTCATCACACAGTGAATACATTTATCTCTTCATCTCTTACCTTAATTCATATTTTTCGAAAGCTGTTGCTGTAGTAGCTGTTGTCTAAGCATTTCATGGCGCAAGTGTTCTCATGTTTGCATCTTGCTTCGTATAACTTAAAAAAATGTATATTTTCATAAAAGGCATTAAATTTTTTATCTTAATCAAGTTAAAATGAATTGCGTATGATATTTTTATTCTTTCTAATGGGCAAGAATCCTCAAACATGTGTTGTTAGAATATGTTGTGGCAAGTCCGTGACACGGATCATTGTCAATTCACGCATTTGTAATATATTTCGACGCGAAATTCTTGTAAAACAAAGAAATACTATGAAAGAAATAAATAATTTGAAAGGAACGTTAGTTGTGGGTTATTTGATTGAAAAAATGTAGCGTTTTCATCGTCTGCATGCAGCTGGACAGGAATATGCCACATCATTGTGTTCCGTGTGGGGTACAAAGTATAAACAATGATTCTAAAATTAACCCTTCTCTAATGGCCGGCCTTTGTTATGAACGCAAGGTCAAGTTCGGTATTGTCAGGTTTCTGTTTACATTACGTCATGGCTGAAATCGTAACCGCGTGTAATGCATTTCACCTTTTGGACAGAATGCTTAAAATATGCTTGGACTTTTAAAGGTTTTCTTCAGAAAGCGTTGCCTGTTTCCAGAAATATTGTTTTCTTCTTGAGAAATTATGATATTAAAATCTCACAAGTAAATATAAATTGGTTTTGTGTTTATAAAAAGCCTAACTTCCTGATCATCAGTCAAGGAAGACCAAACCATTATTTCCATGATATACTTGCAGTTCTTTTCCCTGGCCCCTCCTTTTGCCCATGGCATCGTGAATTGATTACTCCTGAGAACTAATCCAGAATTTTATATACTGTTTGTGTGGTTTTCAAACACAATGACAGTTGTTGTCTTTCGTTTCTCACTTCCCAAAATACATGTTTTTAAAACAAGAAATTACAGGTTAATGAAATAGGCAAAAAGTGTCACCAGAAAAAGACTTTTTTGCCCTGACCATTTCTCTGTTTTTGTATGGCACAAATGTGAGTGAAATTATTTTTACAGGCTGTTAATGTTGTTTTTCACAAGAAATTGATGCAAGCAAGGCTTACTGACATCAAGTCATCAAACTCTAACTTTTACATGTCATAATTAATGAGATGAAATTAATGAAATAATTATGATAAAGTCACAAACCTGGAGAGTGACTCTTGGGAGTAAATCTGCTGTTTTTAGTTTTCCCGGTTCATTGGATATCTTGCACTCTCCAGCAATACAGATTTAATTTGGAGGTAAGTAATCAGGCTTTTTTGAAAATCCCACTTTTGCCTCCTGGGATCTTTGTGGGATTGCCAAAAGTAACAAATTTAGGGTGCTTGTCAAGAGAGTTATCTTATTTTATTTTTTCAATGATGATAGGAGAGTCTTAGCATAGATGGAATGTTTCTTATGTGGTCATATCACCACTGTAGAAGTCAGTGGCGTCACCTCCATTTCAGGTCACATAATTTATATCAGTCATGTATGAATAGAACCATTCCAAAGTTTAGATTGCAAGGTGCAGAATAACTAAACCTAACCCCGTGAGCATGATAGCTTGGACACCAAAAGCAGCCCCACATTCCTCTACAAGTTGCTCTACAACTTAAAAACCTTTTTGCCAAAAAAAGCTAAATATATTTCATTTGTATAATGTTGTCAAAACATTGCTTCTTCAATATATTGATTGACAGAATTATCCATAAACTCTCTTTGTTTCCCACGTTCTCTCATATTTTTTTGTTGGCATCAGAAGGTAAGAGGGGTGTGGAAGGGGTGTGGCACCCACTTGCCCACCCAGCCCACATGTCCTAATCCTGACGCTCTTTCAAACCGCATTTTCTGAACAAAACGAGATTTGGTTCATTCCATTTCCTGTTCATTTTCGCTCACATGTGCCGTTTAAAGTGCCTATGAAGTAAAAAATAATTGCTGCTTCTTTGAAAGGCTTATTAAAGTAAAGAAGAATGGCGTTTCCCTTTTTAGAATATCTTTTTTCGTTCTAGAGATATTTACACTTTTGGATTATGCAAATGAGGAAATTGATGACGTCATAGGTGGTTCCACTTGAACAGTAAAACACTGAATCAAGAATATCTCTAGGAATATTGGAGCAGTGTTCTTCAAACTTGGCACCACAAATGTGCACCACAAAAGAAAGAGAATGACACCTGTGTTGTTGCCATGGCAACACTTTTGGCTCCAGTCTCTTTCTGTGAAAAACCAAATATGCCAATTTGCGACCCTTCAAAAAGGGACAGAGGGTCTTGCTCGGAACACACATGATTCCCATATTGTCCTAACTCTCCCCATTAGATTGTTGGGAGTGGATGATCCTTGTTTAAGATAAAATCTGGTAATGTTCGTTTTAATTGAAACAGGACCAGCGGCATAACTGTTGTCATGGCGATGGCATGACGGGTGTCATTTTGTTTCTTTTGTGATATACATTTCTGATGCCAAGTTTCAAGAACATTGCTTTAATATTTCTAGAGATACTCTTGATTGAGTGTTGAACTGTTTTAGTGGAACCACCTATGACGCCATCACTTATACTATAAAAACGTGAATATCTCTAAAACAAAAAAAGATATTCCAAAAAGGAAAACGCCATTCTTCTTTACTTTGAAAAGCCTTCAAAATCAGCAGCAATCATTTTTTACTTCATAGGCACTTTAATGTATGGCTCTTGGTCGTACAAACACATGATGGCAAAGAAAGGGACATGAGCAGAACGTTTAGCTTCAGTCGCAGCAAATTGTATGCTCTCCTTCAATGAACAGACGAGGACAGATCACCGTACTACAAAAACGTAATAAACCTGTGGTGGAAGTTACAAGGTTAGGCGAAGTTCCTCAGAAGCTGTCAGCCGGTCTGGGCTACATGTCCTTTGAATACCCATACGAGACCATGATGGCTGACAGCCCGAATCAGCCCCCTCTACAGGATGTGAAGGTCGGTACGCCTTGATTGATGTTCAAAGAGTCTTCAAAGGAAACTCAGCACTGTGTAAAGGGTTGAACGGAGGATTAGCTCTGTGCTTGGGGCTTCATTTGGGGGGTGTTGGTTAGAGATGAACTTAATATCTCCATGATTGGCTCTCATAGCTATGTAAAGTAAAGAATTAAAACAAATCGAATTCTTTGGCGGCGGTAGATCATGTTCTACATTCTTTAGGAACAGTTTGTAGCATCAAGGCTGAACTGGGTTAGGATTGATTAAAACCGAAAGTCTAGGCTTGCACTGTATTAACACGTAAACGGTTACCAGACTTTTTGTGAAGAAGGGAAAAAACTATATCGTAAGATCGAGTGAACATTTTCGCGTAACTGATTACAAGCATTTAATTTTTCTTACACTTGCAGTTAAATGTTACATTGCTAGTTTATAATGGAAAATCATGTTTCCACAGTTCTTACAGCTACACGTCTTCGTGACCTACTCACTTTACAATATGTAAACTAAAATAAGCTAAAAAGATCATTAAATCTCAACTGAGTACCCTGGTTTTTAAATCAATAGAAACTTGTACAATTCTCTGAACTGACACTTCGACGTCTTATATCCTCGCAGTAAAAAGCTCGCCTCATGGCGAAATGGGAGAGGACTGTAATTAAGAGAAAATTGTATCGAACGAATAACTGCGAGTAAAGCATTTGCCTTTCGCTGGATTTTGTTTGGGTGGGGGGGGGGGGGGGGGAAGAAAAAAAGACTTGAAGCAAAACTACAAAACGGACATATCTACAAGAAGTAGTGACTGAATTGGCAAACCTCATGGGATGTAAGATATGAGTAAAGAATGCCCAGGGGAAGTGAAAATTAAACGGAATGACGAGAATCGAAAAAGAAAACTCAAAGCCGGCCAAAACCCTTAGCGCCCGTAGGGTAAGGAAGTTTATGCTTGAAAGAAAGGTGTGATTTAAACCGTAATCAAACTACAGTTCTGTACTTGCTACATGTGAGTCTAAACGCGGCTAGCCTCCGCTAAGTGTTGTTTTACATGTAAACCTTAATTTCAGCCACTAAACAGGCCTTACCTAGAAGACGTCGTAATTGCCCATAACAATTCACAAAATAATTGTGGACGTAGCAAGTAACTTTAGTAACTGATAACTACATGCAGTGGTGCACAGCCAGACTGAAACTTCTATACGATTTCAAACAAATCTCCCTTCGACAACACTAAGTGTGACCTACTTTTGGGTTTTCTACGGGTCTACGGGTTGAAAAAAGCATCAGGTTACATAGTCATGCATAGTTAAGCTCACGGAAACTTAGAATGGCTCTAGCCACTTTTTCTTGTGTATCTTCATCATTGCGCAATCCCAGGCGAAATGCACGATCAAACTCCATCTGGATGGCATCGATATCACCTCCGACTCTTGATCCGTATTCCCTCACAGTGTACCCTCCAGAGAAATAGCTTTCACCGTTTGGACTCGGGTCTTGGGTGGAGGGTACAGCATCTAGCCCTTCTTCATTCATAAAGTGGCCAAGACTTCTGTTACCTTGGACGAAATCTTTGAAACAAACACTGTCATTTCCACACCAGTACTGGCCAAGGCTTCTGATAGAGCTCCGGCTAATGGTGTAGCTTCCACTGTCGAGTCTGCTGCCGGGAATGGCGTAACCAAGCTCCGTCCTTGCAGGTGTATGTGTTTGGCCATGGACATCGAGGAGGAAGCCAGGACCGGAGACAGCCGATCTTGCTTGGTTGATGAAGTTGGTGTAGTCTTGATAGGCCGTAATTGCGTCTGGTACATTAAAAGTTGCTTCATTGATCTCTCTGTTGGCATCAAGCTTCCTCCTACTTAGCATGTTGTATACAACATGTGGTCGAAAACCTGTGACAACATACAGATAATTTTTATCTCATGTTAAATATTATAATTTTATCGCGAGGCGTAACAGAAAGCAGAGTACTTTTGGCGCTTGTCCTCCACTGACACTTATTAAGACGATTCCGCTCAAAGTTCGAGCAATAAGTACAAAACTTATTTACTAAAAATCTGCTCATGGCACGGTAACTTTTGGAATACTGTTTAAAACAACTCACTTTAGTTCATTTATCTAAGTGACCCCACGTTTAAATTCTCAAGCATTCTCGAGAAAGTTAAGGTCAAACGTCGTAAGATTGCTTAAAGCATGTGTTATTGTGTTTTTAACTAACGCGAAACGTCTGTTTTAATTGAAATATGGATAACTTCAGTTCAATTTTCTTTCGCGGGGTCAGCTTGAGAGCTTAAGTCTCGATAAGTTCTTCTCACCTGTATTCAAAATATTGCCATAACATGAGGGCTTTTGGTAACTTATTTTTTTTCGAATGTTCTGCGGAAATCATTTTAAACAGGAAGAGTTGTAACCCAGTTGTAAAGTTATCCTCCGACTGGAATATATGTTCAAGTGCTCATGCTTAATATGCTCTGCTATCCAAAAAGATTCTCCATACAGTGTATATATGGGTTATTATTATCATTATGTAGTGGTAGTGGTAGTGGTAGTGCTAGTGCTAGTGGTAGTGGTAGTGGTAGTGGTAGTGGTAATGGTAATGGTAGTGGTAGTGGTAGTGGTAGTGGTAGTGGTAGTGGTAGTGGTAGTGGTAGTGGTAGTGGTAGTGGTAGTGGTAGTGGTAGTGGTAGTGGTAGTGGTAGTGGTAGTGGTAGTGGTAGTGGTAGTGGTAGTGGTAGTGGTAGTGGTAGTGGTAGTGGTAGTAGTAGTAGACTTTATTGGAGAGGGTAACATTTGACAGTAACAAATCTGATAAACTAATGGTCCTCGAAATATTGACCGGCGGGTAGTCCCGAGAGGGCAAGATAGCTCCATCATGCCTGCTCGGGTAGCCAATCACAGCGCAGGATTTGATTTATCTTGCCCGCTCGCGGAGCTAGCCATATAATAACGCCAGTTAATGGGAAACCCTTGTTTTTCAACTAAATGACAAACATCCCTCACCTGTAATGTCTTTGATTTTGTCTGCAATGTCTTGCGCGATCGCTCTAGTGTACAGGTCATTGAATGTTCGGGCATCACAATCTGTACTTGTGGTACCACAGTCGTGCGTCCAGACGCATTTACCAAAACTATCTTTACAGCCATCCGCTCTGTCAGGCCAATTGGCAAGATTATCCTGAGTTGATGGTCTCTTAAAGCCACCATGAGGAGCGGTGATTATGATGTTCATATCACCATGTTCGTACTTTGTGTAGTTTTTGAATCCCGTTTCCACCGTTACTGTAGACTGGATACCAGGAAGAAAAATGCCACAGAGAACAAGGTGGTAGATAGACATGATCTGTAGGATAGTTTGAATAGGCTTAACCCTTTTACTGCCAAATTTTCACAAAAATGCCGTTTTTAACCGTTAAATCAGTCCCTTTTGGCTGCCATGACGCTAAATGGGTCTTAGTTTTGCTGAAAAAGCAATTTTTTTTTTTTTTACAGAAAGATAGATTTCCCCAAGATTAGGTACAAAAATGTAAAATATTTTAATTTGGCGCACGCGCATAAGCCAAAATTTAGACTTGTTTTCGTTTGTTTGTTTTTGCGATTGCCCGTTCCGATTTTTTTCTTGCCCCTTTCCTTTCTTTTTTCTCGGCCCTTTTACTCTCGCTACCTTTTGCGGTTCATATTCTTTTTGGCTGCCGTAAAAAGTTGGGCGTTAATTGAGTGAAGATTATAGGAACCGGTGGAGTGAAACACACCCACCAAAAATTTCCCGATTGTGGTGGGGGTGGAGGGTACGGTGTGTGTGTGTGAGGGTGGGGGTCCTTCAGTCAGGGATTCTAATCAGCCACTAGCTCGCGCAGAAAAAGGTTGAGATCCAAACTAAACTGAACATGTCAATTCACCGTTGGTGTGTGTTATAGAAGTTCAGGTTTATTTGATATTATTCTGTTGACTGACGGAAAAGATAATTGTTCGATCTACCTGGGACGTCATTGTCTTGACGGTAGTCAAGGTAGAAATCTAATAATGATTGAGCTGAATGCTTCAGGCTGTTTCTTCTCGACCACGCAAATGATATGATCATCAAACGAACGAATTTTAATACTACAATACGATATACAAATAAATCACCCAACTGAGCCTGGAGAGGACGCCTCGAACGCACAGAAAAGTAAATATTGGTTTCGAATGCGTTGGTATCGAGCTACCTCGATCAATTGAAAAAGAGAATACTAAACATTTCTGAGCAAAACAGCAACAGAACGCAAATGTCACAAATCTCAAGAATTCACACTGTTGACACCGTTGAAATTTTCAAAGTTGTGCAAAGCATGGAAAACCTGTACTCAAATGTTTGCCACCAAAACAAATGCAACCTGAAGAGATTATTAAAAATAATTACTGGATGATATGAAAAAAAAAAAGTTGGGCAATAAAGGCACTTCGTTTCAGTTTACTTAGGTCTGTTTACTTGCCTTGTATAAAAAGGTATTCAGGGAACATGAAAAATTTCAATGTTGTATTTAGACAAACGTTTTCTCACACATATCATTCAAGTTTTCATTCATTAAAATCCGACAAAACAACAGTGTTATGACAATGGCAACTTTTACTTGGTCACGTCAATAATTTTGATCGAGTTACTTACCTGTACAATCACTCAAATTGATATGGACTGATCTCTAAGAAGTTCCGCTTCACTCTGTCTTCAATGAGTTGAATGCTCAAGTGAGAATGCACAACGGAGGCAAAGCCCATTTATAATCCTTTTTTGATGCGTAAACATGCGTAACATGCTCTGTACGATTCCGTTTCCGTTGGACAGTTACTTAGGAGCTAATGTCACCAGCGCAACCAACTTGTTTTAATTAGTATAGGTAATCATACGGTTTCGAGTTCAATTTGGAATTAATTTGCACGAGTGAGTTTTTCAAAAAGTTGAAATTGCACGAGCCGCTTCGGCGAGTGTAATTTCAGCTTTTTGAAAAACTCACAAGTGCAAATTAATTCCAAATTGAACGAGAAAAACCGTATGATTACTTATTACTAATATAAACATGAAAAAATTTGCACGGAGGAAGTGCCGGAAGATCTTTCTTGAAGCCATTTTTTCTCATTTGAGAAAACTTTTTTCAAAGTTTCAGCACAAAATTTTCGTCATCATTTTACGTGATATCATTTTCTTAGAAAAGTTCCTATTGTCTTTCAGTCAATCATAGTCCAGAATTTCGATGTGTAATTTGCACTGTTACACTTTTTGCACTGGTGTTACACTTGAACTGCACTGCTCTTAGCCAATCAGAATCGAGTAATTTTTTCATGTGTATTATTAAAGAAATAACATTCTTCTTCAGTGACCTGACCATCTGTTTCAGTTCAAGAAAGACATTGTCTGCATTGTTCTTGTTCGACTTATTAGTTGCCGTGACATCTCGTGTAGTATAACAATTTACATTTTTCCTTAGCGACCTCAGTGTCTCGTCTCGCGTTTGCTTCAGTCCACTGAATTATCATGCACGTTTGCCCAGAAACACAGGAAGATTCCCTCACCCCCTAGCTTTTGCCCTCAATCACGTTCTGCGCACGCAAAAAAAGGAATTTGGATGTTATTTTCGCCTTGTTCTTTCGCAGACGTCAGGTTAGAAACTGTTCCAAGATGTAAACTATATATCTCTGCGGAGCCATTGTTCGGCTCATTAAATCTTCAATTCAGTCCACAGAGCTTGTCGTTAACTAACCGCTTGGTTCCGGTGACGCCACGTTGTCCTGGTGGTGTTAGGGTACTGAAAGTATACATTTGATAGTTTCTTGGGAGTTATGTGGCCGCATTGTATCAAATACTTCAAGAATTTACATTTTTCCTTAGTGATCTTAGTACGTCGCGGTTTTTCAGTCTATCGAACTCGTCTACAAACAAACTTTTATACCCCGGCCCTTCAGCTCCAGGGGGTTATGGCAAAAAGTGAAACTCTTATCTCAATAGAAACATTACCTATATAATGTCATCATTTATACGTTGTCCTTTTGCAGACGGCGGGCAATAAATGTAAGATGTGTCCGTACATCTGCAGGATCAACGTCTGGGTGACTACCGTTAGTCGCTTTGCCAAGCCCCTTGGTAGTCTTGGTTCCCATGACGTCACGTTGCCGGTGCTTAGATCAGAGTCGATATTTTTGTCTCTAAGTTTAAATGCATGAATGTTTTCTACACTTCAGCTTACATTTAACAGTTACTTAGCAGCTAATACAACCGCCTCGATATATATATATATATTGGACCATTGTCTCAGTCCACTGAATTCGTCTGTCACGAAACAAGAATAAAATCCAACGAAAGCCTAAACATTTTCCGCCAACGTTCATGGTCTCTAACATAACCTGAATTTCGATTACCTTACGATGCTGCTTATCAACTGGAAGAGTTAAAACTGCATAAAAATCTCAGCAACACAAAACTGCGGTGGTCGTCGTGTCTGTGACGTCATCTTGTTTTAAGCAGCCACGAGGGAAATCACGTCTCTATTTACATTTTTCCTTATATCCCGCATTTCTTTCTGCCCATGATAATCCTCTTAGAATAACATCTAAAACGTAAAACTTATCGCAAGCGTCAATGACCGCCACAAGATCACGTCTTTGGTCATTCACATTGTTTTGTCGGCTGGACGGAGAAGAAATTTACAAAATAAATGCATGTCACGAGCAGTGTCGTCACTCTTCTTATACTCAATGTGCAGACGTCTGCTAGTGTTGTAGGGGGCACATAAGAGTGGGTTAAAACACCATTGACGAAGTGTATTAAATTATTTCTATAATTAAAAAGCTGAAACAAGTAATGGTTCAATGTAGAACAGGTAGAACAAAGATCCTCCATGGGAAGAAGCAATGGTTCCCTGTCCGTAGCACAACAGAAGTTTGTTCTTCTGACGTCACACGTTATCTTGACATTACCATATATGGGTAGAAATTGAACAGCAGCTTGGGGAGTTGTTATGTATAGCCCGACGCCATATAAAAAATGCCTTGTATAACTACAAAGCTAAGTTCCATTCTTGAGACCCGACTGCTCTGGGCAGTTTGTTGACGTACAAACATGCGCAAACGCATTGAGTTGCAGGGCTTGAAAATCCCCTGAACGAGGAGTCAAGCTAAGATATGGGTTACTTTTGCATTTATCTTGGCATTGTTTTCCTAAAAGTCTATTAACTCCCCCAAAATACTGGAGTGAAATACTACTTCGAAATCAGAGATTCCGCGGCAACCAATGAAGAGGCGAATGGAATAACTTAATCTTGATTAACCCCACGAGATAATCATCTCAACTAAAGCCCCTTTGACGATTTTCAAATTTACCAGCATTTCCTCGACTTTTTGTGACCAGCGCCAACTGAACCCTGTCGCTAAGGACTAGTAGTCCGTGAAACTACATTTCATTGAGCATGATAATTTATAGTATTTTCATATAAAACTTATTTTAGATACACTGTGCAGTTGACAACTTTTTCCTTCGCTTACTATAAATAAATCAACTAAAAAAAACAATATTACATATAACTTTTACAATGGTTTCTTAAACACTTCTGCTTCTTGTATAGACAGTAAAGTTCCAAAAACAAAGTGCTGTATGACAGGAAACTTGGAGAGGACCTGCACAATGGACAAAAAAAAAAACCAAACAAACAAACAAAGAGCAACAACGTGCATTAATAACGAACAGAGTTCACTTCGATGCTTATTGAATACTGACATATAGTAGCTACATTCTTCTCTTTGTAATAAATAAAATCAACAGATAATGCTATTTCTTCTGATGAATGAGAATTATGTACAGTTGACACATACCTCAGCTTTGTACATTTTTATCAAACCAGAGTTGACTTTGTCCCAAGTTTTCACAGAACTTATACCCCATAATACATTAGAGTGTTCTGCAAAAGGTCCTGTTTTCATCTTCAAAACAAAAAAGTGAAGGGACAAAAAATATGGGTTATACAATAATCATTTATTGATTACTGAAATTAAATTTTGGCTTTCCATTCCCTTATCAATGATTACACTGTACCTTGATGCAAGGGAACTGTAAGTTTAGTATACAAAAATGTTTAAGAGCTTGGTTGAAGAAGAGCCAAAAAGGAAGAGATGTGAGGGTCATAAACAATATTCACATTTCATTCCATGTACTGTCCATATTTGATTTCATCTGTTTAACAAATTAAAATGTACGAAATTAGCACATTCTACCTGCCATTTAATGATGGGAATAAAGTATTAACTAACCTCGTCAATAAACCTGATGCAGCCTAAGAACATATAATCCTCGTGATGACGTTCTGAAACAGTTGGTTTAACAAAGTCCTCTGGTTGTAAACTAGGATGGCCTACCAGGAAAAGTGAGAGTACTGAAATAATGGTTACCAAGGTTCATTACAGGAGGTGGGAGTGTACGTTGCCAGGGAGCCTATTTCTGTTTAAGGCGTTGAGAAGGAGGAGCCGCTTTCACATAGATACATGTACCAATGATTATTGCTTACTTTCTATGACTAAGCACATGCCATGTTGGGAATTGAAAAGGGCATGATTAAAAGACAAGGCCTGGGCTTTTCCAGTATTAATTACCCATGCAGCCCTTCCTTGACATAACCAACTTACATGACAGTGCAGAATGATTAAATGCTCTGGCTTTATATTGGTATGATATGTCCCTGAGACCTTTCTTTGTGCAACAAAAATGACAATTCAATTGGAACGAGTCCCTGATCATAGTTTCATTCAAGGTATTGGAGGAAGCCAAGGGCAATGAAAAGAGGACAAATATTGTATCTCCAGGCCTTAAGCTCTATGTGAAAATCGCAATACCTCCCAAAGATACATAATACAAACTATAAAATTTATACATGATTAGAAATCAAAGCTACAAGGTTGTGGGGTGTACTTGAAAAGGTAGCATATGACTATGACTACCAGTAAAATCATAATAACTTATAATAATGCAATAATAATTATCATTCACATTTACCTACCAATCAACTGAGAGCTCCCCCAGATGAAAGGGAGAAATTGAAAATCATCCAGTCCCCATACCCCTTGACTGCCAGCTGGCTCCATCCTGTATGTTAGCTGCAACCTTCTCATGAGTTTTAAATACCTAAACAATACATAAACATAGCCTTTACTATCTAGCATACACTGTAAATTATACAAATGTAGAAGGGCTAATTACATAAGGAATAGAAAGGGAAAGAAAAGGAAATTCTGAGGCATCTTAATTAATCACTAAATTAGCTGAAAATAATGAAGAACCAGAATAATGTCATGAAGAAGATGAACCTTCCAAGTTAAAACTAGACTTTATAAGGTGTGGAAATAGGCATGGTATTGGCTCTTTTAGGCCCAGAGACCTTTGATCAGAACTGGAAACTACACAAGAAAGGTTTTTGACATCCTGTTTATGGTATGGCTCTACAAATACGTAGTGAATGTAAGTGTATTGAATAAAGCACAAGGACATTCAAGTGTGTGAAAAGCGTAAGCATAAAACAATCACAACATCAAACATGCACTACTAAAGAGATGAACACTATTATGAATATTATTATGTACATGTACAGTTGGGTAAAAGACAAAAGATTTGTATTGTCATAGTTAGCAGTAAAACATCATGTTACTAGTAAGTGAACCTTAATATAGACATAATATAGCATTGAGTGTATGTGTCCATCTATTGCTTGAAATGTACTTGCCTTTGAAACACTTTAAACACTATCGAAACATAGTCACTCTGGTCCAACACTCTGAGTTTAAACAAACAGCACAAAAAAGCAACAAAACAAGCTTCATGACCTGTAATAAACACAGGGAGTAATTTCTTTAATTTCAAAATTACATTTAAATAACAACTGTACACATTCTTTGAAAAAAATTACTGCTATCTGACAAAGTTGATCCATACTCATTGCATGAGAATGAAATCCAATTTCCAATCATAAAACCCACTGCTGTGCTCGAAGGAGGAATGCAGGTGCATAACACATAATATCATTTTTACTAGACTGCAAAATCTCAAAGACATTCCCCACCCCCACTCTAACTAAATATGGCTGAGGAGAAACCTTTTGAACAAATAAAATACAAGCTCAAAGACTGTTTCCATGTAAAAAGTTACCAAATTAACCCACTGAATAATGGACTATTACATCTGCACAAAAATATATGGCATACTAGCATATTTGGTAGGGCACAAAAGTTCAACAATGGCTATTTAAAATCCGGGGGGGGGGGGGAACTTCCATACAAAGGACTGGGATGCTTGTTGGAAAATTTGATTTAAACCCCTAAAGGAGACCAATCTGGGCGTGGCTCAAGCTTTATTTGACTCCTAAAAGATACCACTTAAAACAGACAAAAAAGTATGGACTACAACGACAGCATTTTTAAATGATTTTCTCAGATGTAAAGATAAAGAGACCTAGATCAATAAAATTAGTGGCATTTCCTCCTGAACACCCTAAGAGAGGCCAAAATCCCCATGATTTGCACCCCTAAATGAGAAAACGAGACTGAAAACAAGAAGTATTCATAAGAGAGTCACAATTGATCTAATGAAGTATCACTTGCACATTTTGAAGTATTGAATATACCTGTTCCATAGTCTATTCTTGTTTTGTTGCCAAAGCCATCTAACAGGAAGTAAATAAGGAAACAAAGTGTTGTATTACTGCACAAGTCAATACATTTAAAAGAGACACTAATCCTCCCTCAGAATTGTTCTTTTGCAACAATGCAACTGGAGAAAACAGATGCACTCTGATTAATAGGAAAGAAAGTTGTGCATTGCACATGTACATAATTTACTCAAGGAGATTAGAAAAGAGATATAATAAGAGATACGAGAGGTTGATATTTCATCACAATAGAACTGGCAATACACTACCTTGTTTGCTATACTTATCACTGAAACTTTGGAATTGTTGGACTGGTTTATTCCCACAAGTAATTGACATCTGCATGTTCTCAATTCTCTCCCACCAATATTCTTAGCTTGGACAACAAAATAATACTACTGTACACCTACAATCAGCCACAGCACATCGAAGATTTATCCGGTCAACAAAAAAGCACACTGGCTGCAGTGTTCACTTTGACTGAAACAAACCTTTTAGATATGCTGCAAGTTCTGTGCTGGCTCCCAGAAACTTTTCAGGGAGAAGTGCTTCACTGAAAGAGTTGGCACTCTGTTGAAAAAGTGACACTCAGTGAGTCATTGTAAACTTCTTCAACCTGACAAAAAACTGCAAAGCATTATCACTGATAAAAACTGTTGACGAGTACTAGCTCACAGGGTTCGAAATTGCGACTCACTGGTCGCCAATGCGACCAAAAATTGAGCACTGGTGACTAAACTTTCAGAACTGGTCGCCAGATGGCGAATCGCTTTTTTCCCAATAACTAAAGAAAACCACGACACAACTTTTGTTTTTAAATCTTTATATTAGGAAATCAATCGGATATGGTAGCTAGTATACAAGTCACCTTTCTGTCCCCAGTAAAATAATGTCTGAATATTACAAGATAATCGAAAAAATTGAATGTATTTCGACACGTCGATACTGTGTTCACGGCGCGCCATATTGTGTCAGCAGCTTCTTCCGAAACTGAGATCGGAGGTGCACTTCAACACCATGTGCTTTTCATTTGCTGCAAAAATGGCGGCAGATACCAATCAGTTAAAGGAATTATGTGAGTTTTTACGTGCGGGGAATGAAGATTCAGCCAAAAGGTTAATCCAAACTTTAAATCCTTTCGAGGAAAGCAAGTCAAAAATAACGAACGGCATTTTGAAGAAGTAGCAAAGGGAAAATACGCAAGGACCCGTGTTTGTCTTACAATGAAAACCATGGACTTAAAACGTTTTATGCTTCGCTTCATTTGAAATGACTATGGGGACAACCATCACCTTCGGACCAGAGACATATCACCTGAGAACAATGGTAGCTTTAGAACTAAGAGTTACTCGTATTGTTTCTAATTGTTTTCACTCTTCAATTGTGACTTTTCTTGAATGCAAAGTAACGTGTAAAATCGTGTTCTTGTATAAGTTATTTATAAAATAAGTTGGCGACCAAAATTTTTCCGTTAGTCGCCAGCTGGCTCCCGAACGAAAAAGTTAATTTCGAGCCCTGGCTCATTATTCCTAAGGAACTGTACTCAAGGTCAATTCTCCATACAATTTCCATAAGTTTTGTACTGAGATCAGTTTGGAGGATTTGGAAATATATCAAGATAACATGTTCACATTGATGAGATTTTTTGTTACTGTCACTTCAATGTCTTCTATACAACACAATGCAGTTGAAACTCCTAAACGCAAACACCCTCAGGATTAGAAAACGTGTCCACTTGAGAGAGGTGTCTGTTTAACATTAAAAATTCAATCTTCATACATGGCTGGGACAGTGACTAATTGTCTGCTTATGATAGTTGTTCACCTATACGAGGTGTCCATTAGCTCAGGTCTGACTGTAACCTGAAGAGAAGTACCTTTTGAATTAGTTAGTTAATAAGCTTCATCTTGCCTAACCTCTTCTAGATTACCACACCATGTCCTAAAAGCCTTGTTTCCAAACCGCTGTGGTTGGTCAATGGGTGGAATTTCACCAATCCATGTATCCATGGTTTCTAACATATCAATCAGTTTATTTGAAGCCTTCAATAAAAATAATATTACTCAATAAATTATTTGCACTTCACTGGTTTCTCAAGGAAGAAGTCTTCAGAGTGAAATAAATGACTGACTACAATGAAACTCATTTATTGCACATAGCATGCCCATCTATATTTGAATTGCTCTGCTGCATATGTTTTGGAGAAAAAAAGTAGTTTACTTAAGTTTACGTCATTGAAGTCAACTGCATTTAGAGATGTACATGTAGCTTTGGGCTAAAACAATCACTGTTTGGAGAGAATGGTATTATCACAAACGATAAATTGAAAGGCATGTTATGTTACCTCAGATACATGACAATCTGCTGACATTGACTTTCCTTTGACAGCATCATTCAGGGTGATGACAAATCCAAGATAATCACTGTATGCCTGTCAATCAATCAATCAATCAGGTAGCATGGAAGGTAAGTTCCATATCACATAAGATAAGATGACAAGTAGCTATGGAAGAAACAATGTGCAACACAGGAGGTGACCAGCTGCAAACCTACACTTACACCTACACCTACATGTAGCACCTACCAGCATCACCTTAGCAGAATACTGTATGTACATCAAGTAAACCAGCTAGCACTAGATTGGGGCAGCAAATACATGTAACCTGAACATTCAATGCACAATGTAAAACCTGGCTGAAAAAGGAAGTCTCACTTGAAACAAGGATCATATTCACAACAGAGAAAATAACAACCATCACTATCTCTGGGTTGAATAGGCTCATAATGGTATACAGTCCTCGAGCTTTGATGGATTGAAATTACTATATCAAATATATTTGTTAATTACCTACGGAGGCAAACTGAAAAGGGGCGAGCAATAAGTGGCCCTATTAACAAGGTAGTGCTAGAGTGGTTTTCAATAAGCACTTAATGACTGGCCCAAGGGAAACAGAGAGTATTGTTTCCAGAGACCCTTGCACAAAACTTACTGTTTCCACTCAGGCCAGTCATTAAGTGTTTTGTTATACCTCTGAACTAAAAAAATAGAAAAAAATGTGAAAAAATTTTTTCCTTGAAACCAGCTGGCACAACAAATTTGCCGCAGTTTCAAGGTGCATGACCTGATCATGTCAATACCCATGATTGAACCTGCTACATTTCTGATTGTTTTGCACAATAATTTGACAGACACATCCTCAACATTAAGACACACTAAGCACACCAATGACGTAACAAAAAAGCACTTAGCAAAACAAAAAAGGGTTACTATGGTTCACAAGTTTACAAGCAAAGAGCTAAGATGGTTTAAAAGTCTCTGCACAGGTTGGCTCCAGAATATCTAAGTTCTGAATTCGAGAGGTGGGCAACTGCATATAATCTAAGGGACTCTGAGAATAAACTAAATGTTGCATTGCTGTGCACAAACTATTATAAAAATAGGCAATTTAAACGCCTATTCAAAGATGTCTAAGGCACAGTGTTCGTGGAAAGCAGCTTTTTTGTTTAATTATTCCCATTATATTAGACATTAGGAATTAAGTGTACATTAGGTTTTTAAGCTGACGAATTTTTAAGCCGTGTTTAAATGAAGATTAAACAAATAAATAAATTAATAATATACATGAAAAAATTACTCGCTTTTGATTGGCTGAGAGCAGTGCAGTTCAAGTATAACACCAGTGCAAATTATACATTGTAATTCTAGATTGTGACTGGCTGAGAGAAAGTAGGAAATTTTCTAGGCCAATGATATCAAGTAAAATGATGACGAAAATTTGGTGTGGAAACTTTGAAAAAAGTTTTCTTGAATGAGAAAAAATGGCTTCAAGAAATAACTTCCAGCATTTCCTCGACGCAAATTTTTTTCATGTTTATATTATTATTAAGTAATCATACAGTTTTTCTCGTTCAATTTGGAATGAATTAGCACGTGTGAGTTCTTCAAAAAGCTGAAATTGCACTCGCCGAAGCGGCTCATGCAATTTCAGCTTTTTGAAGAACTCACTCGTGCAAATTAATTCCAAATTGAACTCGAAACCGTATGATTACCTATACAAATAAAATAAACAACAAAAATTAAAACAATGCTGAGCAGGAAACAGTAACAAAAAACAATCTCCATAGATTTTCACTCCAAAGTAAACCCCGTGAACATCTATGGTAGCTATTAAAACGCTTAATAAGTCTCGCAGATGAAAAATTTAAAACCATAACGATAAAACTTTGTGCTTTTTAGTCCACTAAAAATAATCATATCTAACCTGAGACTTCTCCCACTTTATCAGATCCTTTTGACTCAAAATTTCCCGTTGCGGTTGCACGAAGACTGGCGCTGAAAAGTTCAATGACATTACACATTATTTATTTTTTAAGCTAACAGTCAATAGTGCCTTGACGAGGTCATTTGTCTGTAAACCTGTGCACATTCTGTACGGCATGCCACTTACCTTGCTCAGAAGCCGCCATTTTGCAACGAGTAACCACCCCTGCTCCAGGATGAGACCATTATGCATTGCGTGCCGGTGTCACAGTGATATGTGTATCCCCGTGATATGTGTATCCCCGCACACATATCACTAGTGATATGTGTATCCCCTCCAAAGTGGCGACCAGTGATATGTGTATCCCCCACCCCCCTCCCCTCTACTTTAAAAAGCAATATCCTCCTTGAAAGCGCTCTCGTCGTCCGGTCGCTTACTGGACGAACGACTAACCCAAACACACTTAAAACACAAATCTCAATTTTTGTAGTTGAAAAAGTTTACGTATCTGCTGCTGGAATTGTGTTCTTGATCCTAACTGGTTTTCTGCGAGCAGGATATAATGAATTTAAAGTTGAACACCAAATGGATCTAGGTATATTTCAATTTGAGTTTCACGGCACCGGATTTCTAGGACGATGTTTATTGCGCGGTGCATTCTCACCCTTCGAGTAACGCATATTCTCCACTGTTCATCGCCTTGTTTGCATCTGAATTATTCGTAGAGTGAAACACATATCACTGCTTCGACCCGCTCGCCATAAAATGATTAGTGGCACTCGTGTATCCCCTGCACCCGCTTTTCAGTTCGACTTTTTGTAAGATATGTTGTCTCAAGCTGTATACATTGCTATACTGCGAATATTGCTAGCACGTTTCATAATATTCGACGTTTATTCTTCGGCAGTTAACTTAGATAACGGCTGTCTTCAGGGGATACACATATCACTGCGCCATGTAATAATTAGTGATATGTGTATCCCCTGCATGCGGTCGGCGACGGAGTACAACCGACGTCAGTGAAACTCCAGAAATCCCAAGCTATGAATAAATGCCGGGTGTGAATATTTCTAGCAAGCCAGTTTTGACAATGCAAATGTTATGGACATTTTTCTTCTTGGGTAGAAAGCCAATATAACAGCTGTGTCCATGGGGATACACATATCACTAGTTCATGAAATAATCAGTGATATGTGTATCCCTTATTATCCCGTGCACGCGTGCACGCGTTTTTAGAGGAATTATCGAGTTTCAAACTTCAGTGAACCCAAGCCGTGTAAAAACGTCGGGTGCTAATATTGCCTGCAGTTTTGGCAAGGTTGATGCGCTATATTATAACAGTTGTGTTTCTGGGGATACACATATCACTGCGCCATGAAATAATT
Source organism: Orbicella franksi (assembly GCF_964199315.1). Classification (NCBI taxonomy): domain Eukaryota; kingdom Metazoa; phylum Cnidaria; class Anthozoa; order Scleractinia; family Merulinidae; genus Orbicella; species Orbicella franksi. Next base: position 16,791,523 of record NC_138145.1, on the reverse strand, counting down.
AGTGATATGTGTATCCCCTGCACGCGATTTCAGTTTAGATATTTAGACATTCGAGTTGCAAACTCCGCAAAACTCAACCTGGGTATAAACGTCGTAGCGAGTAAGCAGCCAGCACGTTTCGAGCCATTTTCTTCGATCAGGTAGATAGCCAATCTAACGGCTGTGTTTAGGGGATACACACTGAGATCACTGCGCCATGAAATAATTAGTGATATGTGTATCCGCTGTTCGAAGTTTTAGTCTGATATACAATCGCGTCGGTTGGAACTCAACCAAACTCAAGAAATCCTAATCTGCTCCGTTGGGCGCGAATTCATTTCTGGTTTCTTCTACTCTTTACAGCGCTCGTTGGAACCTCGCAACCGAGTCGCCATTTTGTTCGTTGAATGCCCAGGCGCGTATCAGTGTTTTGTGTATCCCCACGGGGGATACACATATCACTAGTGATATGTGTAGCCCCCGTGGGGATACACAAAACACTGATATGCGCCTGGGCATTCAACGAACAAAATGGCGACTCGGTTGCGAGGTTCCAACGAGCGCTGTAAAGAGTAGGAGAAACCAGAAATGAATTCGCGCCCAACGGAGCAGATTAGGATTTCTTGAGTTTGGTTGAGTTCCAACCGACTCGATTGTATATGTGACTAGAACTTCGAACCGCGGATACACATATCACTAATTATAGGCCCTTTGCAGCTGGGGTCACGTGACCACATTTTTTCTTTTAAAAATTTTTTATTATGGGCTATAACTTAAAGAATACCAGAAATGGAAAGAGCATATTAAAAATACTAGAATGGCCAAGTTTGAGGTCCTTTGCATTAAATTGTAAGTTTATACGACAGTTTGAATTTTCACAAAATTTAGAGGATTTGTATGGAAATTGCTGCTGGAGAGCAAGGCCTTGCTCTCCAACAACTTTTTCCATACAAATTTTCTTATTTTTTAAAAATTCAGACCGTCGGAAAATCTCATTCTTTATAGACGGGGACCTCAAACTTGGCCATTTTGGTATTTTCAATATGCTCTTTCCACTTCTGGCATTCTTTAAGTTATAGCCCATAATAGAAATCTTTTAAAGAAAAAATGTGGTCACGTGACCCCAGCTGCAAAGGGCCTAAATCATGGCGCAGTGATCTCAGTGTGTATCTCCTAAACACAGCCGTTAGATTGGCTATCTACCTAATCGAAGAAAATGGCCAATTATTGCCGAAAAGTGCTGGCTGCTTACTCGCTACGACGTTTATACCCAGGTTGAGGTTTGCGGAGTTTGCAACTCGAATGTCTAAATATCTAAACTGAAATCGCGTGCAGGGGATACACATATCACTAATTATTTCATGGCGCAGTGATGAACCTTGTCAAAACTGCAGGCAATATTAGCACCCGACGTTTTTACACGGCTTGGGTTTACTGGAGTTTGAAACTCGATAATTCCTCTAAAAACGCGTGCACGCGTGCACGGGATAATAAGGGATACACATATCACTGATTATTTCATGAACTAGTGATATGTATATCCCCATGGACACAGCTGTTATATTGGCTTTCTACCCAAGTAGAAAAATGCCCATTACATTTGCATTGTCAAAACTGGCTTGCTAGAAATATTCACACCCGGCATTAATTCATAGCTTGGGATTTCTGGAGTTTCACTGACGTCGGTTGTACACGACCGCATGCAGGGGATACACATATCACTAATTATTACATGGCGCAGTGATATGTGTATCCCCTGAAGACAGCCGTTATCTAGGCTAACTGCCGAAGAATAAACGTCGAATATTATCAAACGTGCTAGCAATATTCGCAGTATAGCAATGTATACAGCTTGAGACTTAACATATCTTACAAAAAGTCGAACTGAAAAGCGTGTGCAGGGGATACACGAGTGCCACTAATCATTTTATGGCGAGCGGGTCGAAGCAGTGACATGTGTTTCACTCCACGAATAATTCAGATGCAAACAAGGCGATGAACAGTGGAGAATATGCGTTACTCGAGGGGTGAGAATGCACCGCGCAATTAATATCGTCCTAGAAATCCCGTGCCGTGAAACTCAAATTGAAATATATCTAGATCCATTTGGTGTTCAACTTTAAATTCATTATATCCTGCTCGCAGAAAACCAGTTAGGATCAAGAACACAATTCCAGCAGCAGATACGTACGCTTTTTCAACTACAAAAATTGAGATTTGTGTTTTAAGTGTGTTTGGGTTAGTCGTTCGTCCAGTAAGCGACCAGACGACGAGAGCGCTTTCAAGGAGGATATTGCTATTTAAAGTAGAGGGGAGGGGGGTGGGGGATACACATATCACTGGTCGCCACTTTGGAGGGGATACACATATCACTAGTGATATGTGTGCGGGGATACACATATCACGGGGATGCACATATCACTGTGACACCGGGCGCCAGAATCGTGAAAAGTCGCAGTGAATGATGAACGGTCCGGGGGGAGGGGGGGGGGGAAGGGGAAAGGGGGTACTCCCCTATACGGGCTATATGGGTTTGTGCAGCCCCAAAGGCCTGGTTTTTCAGCCATTTTGGTCATAAATAGGGTATCGATTTTAGCCATTTTTGTCATATATAAGGTATAGTTTTTGCACTCTGGTCCTGAATTGGGTATGTTTTTAGAAGACGCTACTATCGATAAGACTGATCAACAAAAACCCTACATGATGCCTTTGACATCGGTCTGAACTAGGGAACTAAGTATAAGGCAGGTCTGAAATCGGGTATTGATTTAGGGTCAGGTCATAAACAGGGTATCGAATCATAAATAGGGTAAGGGTTTTGGGAAGCGAGCAGCACACCCCCATCCAATTTTCTCGAATGGTATGAGCTAACCTCTGCGTGATATGGAATTTCTCTAATGAAAGAGAAAAATTACAATAAGCAATCATCTTTTTATTCTGTAAATATTTATATGAGGGTTACTGGTTTTTCAGTGATTGCTGTTGTGTATAGGCTCAACGTAGACCGGACTCAAGAAAGCGGCGGAAATCGAGCCTATGCTGTGTACTACCCTCAAAATGATGATGATTATTATTATACATTGAACTCACTATCTCTTTTCTGATTGGCCGAAAGCGTACAGTGAATTTCCGAAATCAGCGCCCGTGACGTCATCTCTGCAGATTATACAATAATCATGTCAAGGACACTCAAGGTCACGGGTAATCATGTCATGTATGACCGCGGTGCATGATTTCTAAGGGTAATCATGTCAAGTTCGCTCGCTTTGTAATGCTTGCCGTCAGTGAAGAAGGAAAAACATGACTTCCATTTTTTCGTTCAATGTATAATAAAACAATTATTAGATTCGGTTTTTGTGATATCCAGAATAATCAAGGTCTCGGTAAGGGTTAACCCCTACCTCGGCCTTGATTATTCTGGATATCACAAAAACCGAATCCAATAATTGTTTATTATCATTATTATTATTATTATTATTATTATCATTATTATTATTATTATTTATTATTATTATTATTATTATTATTATTATTGTTATAAGTCCTTAAAGTGTTGCCGCTTTTAACTTATGGTGCCGGGTTCAATCCGTGAGCCTAAGGCAGTCATAAGTCTGCTGGATTACTTGATGGATAGAGTCCTCCTAAGTAAGACAGCAGTTCCAAGGAGGACGGTCTTCTGTAGCTCTGTTATTCTAATATTGCCTGGGATCTTGCCGATGTAGTTTTCTGTTCCCTTCTTGACAAGCCCGAAAGCTCCAATGATCACTGGGACAGTTGTTGTTTTCATTCCCCACGTTTTCTCGATTTCAATCTCAAGATCTTTGTATTTTGTGAGTTTTTCCATTGTTTTCAAGGAGGTGTTCCTTTCTGATGGGATATTATTATTATTATTATTATTATTATTATTATTATTATCATTATTATTATTATTATTATAAAGGTGAAGGTGCAGTGAGGCCTACAGGGGTCGGTGAGGTGATACGAAGGATTAATGGAAAGTGCGTAATGAACGTTTCTAAGGGAGACGTGGTTGAGGCGAGTGGTTCACTCCAGCTATGCGCAGGTCAAAAGTCCGGCAGCGAGGCTGCTATACATGCTATGCATGCCATATTTGAAGCAGATGACACGGACGCGGTAATGCTCATCGATGCTTCTAATGCACTCAATGCACTTAACAGAGCATAATATCCGGGTTCTCTGCCCTGTAATTGCAGCATATGCCATCAATACTTACAGGAAGTCGGCACGCTTGTTTATTACCCGCGGCAAAGAGATCATGTCAGCTGAAGGAGCAACATAGGGTGACCCACTTGCTATGGCCCTCTACGCCTTAAGTGTGCAGCCGCTGATCACAAGCCTGCAGGCGGCGTCCAGTACTAAACAGTGCTGGTTTGCTGACGATGCCTGTGGAGCTGGCTCTGTACTGGAAATCAAGAAATAGTGGGATGTCCTCAACAGCCTTGGCCCAGTCTTTGGCTATTTTCCCAACCCCAAGAAATGTTGGATTATCTCAAAGCCAGATAAAGAGGCAAGCGTGAAAGAAGTGTTCAAGGACACGGCTGTCAATGTGACGGTAGAGGGACAAAAACATCTGGGTGCGGTGATAGGTTCACGGGAATATCTGGAGGAATACGTTAGCGAGAAGGTGACCAACTGGGTCAGCGAGATTACCAAGCTGGCAGAGTTTGCTCTTTCTCAGCCTGAAGCGTGTTATGCTGCTTACACCTTTGGCCTCAAGCACCGATGGACCTATTTTTTGAGAACTTTGCCTGATATTCAAGAATTATTGGAGCCTTTGGAGAATGCCATATCTAAGGTGCTCATCCCTGCAATTACGGAGCATAGGTGCACTCGGCTGGACAGGGACATTCTAGCACTGCCAGTCCGTCTAGGGGGGCTTGGCATGACAAACCCGTGTCTTGACGCAAATCTTGAGCAATCCTCCTCCGTCAAAGTTACCTTCCCGCTGGTCCAACAGATCGTGGCTCAATCCCATCAGATGCCGGATGATTCTTTGGTCAAGCCACTACAACAGGCAATGAGGAGTGAGAGAGCAACGGTGCTCCAAGACAGGGCAGAGCATATCAGAGGGGTAGCCCCACAGAAAGTCCAACGGGCACTTGACCTTGCTGCGGAAAAAGGGTCATCTGTTTGGCTGACGGTACTCCCCCTTCGTGAAATGGGTTTCAATCTAAATAAGAGAGAGTTCCGCGATGCAATCAAACTGCGCTACGATTGGCCGGTTGATGATATCCCCTCCACCTGTGTATGCGGTGATGCTTTTACAGTGGACCACGCAATGATATACAAGAAAGGTGGCTTCGTTACCCAACGTCACAATGAGCTGAGGGACTTAGAAGCCGAACTCCTGAATATGGTTTGTACCGATGTTGAGATTGAGCCTGTCCTGCAAGACATCTCGGGTGAACAGCTGGGAAGAGGTTCTAATCGAGCTCCAGATGCGAGATTAGATATTCATGCGCGCGGGTTCTGGGAGAACCAACGATCAGCATTCTTTGACGTGAGGGTTTGTCACCGTAATGCTGATTCGTATAGGGACCTAGAGCTCCAACAGATATACCGCAATCATGAGAACGAGAAGAAGCGCCTTTACGCGAGGAGGGTTTTGGATATCGAACAAGGAACTTTTACACCCCTTATTTTCACGTCAACAGGCGGCATGGGAAACGAGTGCTTGCAATACCATTCCAGACTGACGCAGCTGATCTCCATCAAGAAAGGAGAACATTATGCTAAAACAATCTCCTGGATAAGAGCAAGGACATCCTTCGCTTTACTAAGATCCGCACTAATCTGCCTAAGAGGTTCAAGAGCTAGAAGGAAAGCCTTTTGTGACTTTAAGAACATTGATATTGACGTTGAAACCCAGGAGGGGGCCATTATGTAATACACTGTTGAAATAGGTTTTTAATAGTTTATTTCTTTTATTTACTTTTACCTTGTAATATATCGATATTGAGGTTGAAACCCAGGAGGGAGCCATTATGTAAACACTGTTGAAATAGGTTTTAATAGTTTATTTCTTTTACTTACTTTTACCTTGTATATACCAATTTGTATGGAATATGTTAATTAATGTTATGATGATGATAGTAGTATTAGTATTAGTTGTAGTAACCATGATATCATGATTAGATACGGAAACATGTTTTACAGGTTTAACAGACATCAAATTATGTAAATATTATAGCATTTTGTAAAGCTTAGCTCTAGTTTTTGTTACAATAAACACTCCTCTTTTTTAAAAAATTATTATTATTATTATTATTATTATTATTATTATTATTAACCAAATAACCACTGAAAAAGATGATCCTCCAATAAACTTTCACAAAAGACAATTTTTCCGGACTTCATGCCCACAGCAGAAAGGTTGTTTAAATTACTGTTCTCACTTTTTGAGAGCATACGTGCGAGCAGCGAAGCCGTGATAAACGTGACTTTCTCGGCGCCTCTTGCCGAGAAGTCACTTTCCTGGCGCCTCTTCACCAGTCTCCTTCTCGCCAGATCACTACGCTCGCAGACTCTCTCTTCGCTGCTCGCAAGTGTTGACGTGTGACTCAAAGGTGAGCATGCTCGAAGGTTATGTTGTAGGCAGACCCCGAACTTCTCTGGAGACTAGTACAGCTTTATTAGAACTCTCTAGAATGCGGTCTTGTTCCTTCTCGAGAAAGGACCTCTATGGAGGAGCACTGGGTCCTTTCTTAAACTGCGAATGGTAAATACTATATACGCGCCTACTCAAGTTGAAGACTCCCGGTACGGAGTCGTCTCTGTGCACGAGATGCTCATGCCCTCCAGTGGAATCATACCGTCGTCTTCTTTAATACTTATGCCTTCAATCTTTTAATGCCTTTAACTGCCTTTAAGGGAAAAAAAAATTGCTCGGTACAAAATTGTCTCTTCTTGAGGGATTACAGGGGATTATAAACAATTGCAGGCAATATTCAGAATGGTACTGATTTGCTCGTGTTGCTTGGCGGTGTTACTCCCTAGCTACTTATCACGTTGGAGTTATATAGAAGCGTAGAGATTTTAGGATCTAGTGTAGAAAAAGGCCGAGAAAACGGCAATGGCTCTCTTAAGAAATCTCGAACATACGAACCAATAACTGAGTCGTAACTTGCAGGATTGCGTTTTACCTGTTATTTTTTTGTTTTGAACGAGAGAAGCTTTAAAAACCGTGATTAATCCTGCGGTTTTAGGCTTACTCTCGCTACTAATTGTTGTTGTCATACTGTTACTATGGTAACATATAGCGTCACGAAAATGATGACGACACGTTCACCAATAATTGGGCATTGTTTTGATACCCTGATTCTAGCATCTACTGATCAAGAGTGTTATGATAAAAACATCAAAATCTACGTCTTGAAATGTGCTGGAAATTGTTTTGAGACACCTTAAACCAATGAAAGATCACTAGGGGACCAAAAAGGGGAAAAAAACTAGTATCTCCCATTAGACAGGTTGGCTGCAGTCTTGTCCAGATTTTAGCTTGAGACGACATGTTTGCAGGTATGAATATTTGATGACATATTTGTTGGTGTTGCGCGCTTCGTAATGCTTAATTCGTATTGAGTACATCGCACCACACTGACACTTTCAAGAGTCTAGAAGAGTGAAAAATACTTCTCTGTCTCGTTCACGGCAGTTCTTCATTACAAGGAATAGAGTAAACAAGGTGTCGAATGGTGAACCGGTGGCCGCTTTTCTGGCAAATCTTGGAAGAACTCAAAGAGTTTCTGACTCTCATTATTCAATCAAAATATAGAAGCACTCAGGCATAGTCTGAAAGTTCTTTCTCCGGGCCAGTAAAATCATGGGCTCAGAAAATTGATAGGACGTAAAGTTTTATTGCTCTAAATGTCTCTAAATTATATATTTTTTTCTTTTCTACAAATATTTTCCTGACATTTTAATAATAACTATTTCACATTTCTGTGTACAATACTACATGGCGTAGGTAAGACATCTACAAATGTTTAACTTAAACACAGGTAACAACTATTACTCTTAAGTCGATACGTTAAGTTGTACGCAAGTCACTTTCAGGTTATATTTTCTTTCCAGTCAGACTAAGTTAAAGATTGAACTAAAACTAATTAAAAGTCCTTAAACTTAAGGTTACACAGACGTGGCTCAAATTCTGGGCGAGACAGCAGTACTACCTATCTCAGTAAGATAATCTAGCACTTTAATATCCTAACAACTGTATAAAATTCATAGTGCGCTCGAAGCACATTTAAATTCAAATTCAAATTCAACGACAGTCGGCCGGATTCCTGGCCGCTGTTTACGAAAAACAGGGACGAAACCTTAAGGGCGCAGTTTTATGCGGAAGCAGCATCCCTCTTTTCAAGGTAACTATCCCACAGGTCAACAGAGGTTTGCCACGCATTGATCACGTGCTTCAACTGCACCTCAGGTGGTAGCTCATCCAGTCCAGCAATTGGTTCATGTTCTTTGTTGTCAAGATGCCACTGGATATATTCACTCAAGCTGGAGAAGTACATGAAAGTTGTAATAAAATGGAAACTATATAAAGAATCTTTATGTTTATCCACGTAGCAGGCACAGAAAGATATGCAAGACACACAATCACCGCATAAAATGAACGCGAAAAAACCCCTCAACGTCACACTTACATAATGTAATCTTCACGTTTTATATTCGCGAGTTCTTTAGAGCGAGTGAGCTAACGATACAAGCAATAGTGCGAAATATTCCCATCCGAGGCTCCAGAGAGATCTAAAATAAAGTTCCACTTAAGGACCTTTTCAGAAGTTTGAAAGATCTAACTCAAATGCATTTGATTTACCTCATATCTTCCTCTCCCGGAGTGGCATCTCCTCTGAGGTTGAGCAAAATTAGCTCCAGGACCTCGGAGACGAAACGATCCAAATCAACCCTCCTCATGCTATTACTAAACTTCATCATCTGTTTCGACGACATGACGTGTTTGTAAGTATCCGCAATCTGTTCAAATGGATCCTACGTATAACACATCAGATAATTAGAAGTCCCCCTTTTCACTCAAGGTGACGATGGTTTGTTTGGTTTGTTCCAATCCTAAGGATTGGTACTGGCGCACTGAACTCTGGTTTCTCTAGAGTGAAGTAGGTAGGATTATTGTTACTCCTCCCAGGATAGGATGTTAGTCAATCACAGGTTCTCCAACCCATCCCTAGCATTTTGCCAGGTCTCACAACAAAACGCAGCAATAGTTTCGCAGTCCTACCCTGGACGAAGAGAGGGACCTGACCCGGCCAGAGCTCAAACCCAGACCTCTCTCCCAGACAAACCCTTAGTCTGCATCAGGCTTGTACTTTCAAACAATTCTTAATAATGGCAATTAAAGCTCTGTTCCCCCCCCCCCCCCCCTCACTCTAAAGTTTTCTTCATATCTAGGACGAGCCAGTAAGGGTATTTTTGATGTCTAGTTTAGAGATAAAAAGGTCCAATGTTCCTTACCTCGCCTCGTTTCATTAACATTCTAGCTCTCTCTAGGGTCAGCAGTCTCCAGAGAGAGATCACGTGACGCAACTGGCAACACTGCTGGGCCTGGTAAAGAGAAAAGAACAAACAGTAAAGTACTGGCTTCTCCCAAAGCTTCGGGGGACTTTGCATGGGGTGCTAGAAATGTACAGATTATGCCATAAGTGATTACTTCTAGGACTGCCTTTAATTTGATGCGACGATGAAAAGCTGAAATCCCAGAGATTACTTCCTTTGCTTCCAATTTAGTCTTCACGGTTACGACCTGTTACAGTAGATAACCCGGCTTCCTGCAAATCTTTTAGACCAGTTATTGACAGTAACCCGGAAATGATTTGGTTTTGTTTTACTGTCCTGTGTGATTGGTTTAAAAAGGTCACACCACCTACCCATAAAGTGAGATAAAAAAAAAAGTCAATCACGCAAGATCACGCTCGTGTTCCCGCGTTTAGCGCCTCTTGCGTGTTTGCTAACGTTTGCTGCAAGTTCACCATTGTTATTACTTGGGTCTTGGCTTTACAATCTTGTTATAAACCGGACCATCGAATTATGTTTTGCGACAAACGTTGATTGAAACATCATGTCACGAATCGAGTTCAAATAAGCAAAGTAAAAAATGGAACCACCCTGTTCTCTTTGGAAAGGTTGCGGAAACACTGCAACAACTATTGCAAGCCAGGGACACAGAGTTTGACACTCACCCCTCGTACAACTGGTAATAGTAATTTTATAACGAGTCAATGTACACGTGATTTTATACCTTGAGACTGCGAAGACTGTTTTGGTGAGGCATGCGCAGTACGTGTTGCAGATAGTGATTAAGCAGCATGTCAGGTGATCCACCAGTGGAGGACAGGAAACCAACGGCAATGTCCAGAGACGACAACACGTCACAAATGTCTGTCAGTGAACGAAACTCGCCCAGAATTTGATGACTTACTGCTGAACTCAAAGGAACCTAAAAGAAAGCAAACAATATTGCGTACCTAATGACCGATATTATGTCAAAACCAGAGGCCAAACCAGTTTGCCATGATTCCTCCTTGAATATTAACCCTGCTAATCTAAGACTAATGGAAATGTCTAGCAGGTCACTGGTCAGATTGGTTTATTTTGCGCTCTTTTTCGGGCGGTAATGGTTGACTTTGATTGGCTCTTTAATTACTCAGGTTATTTAGGTTAAGAACGGTCTCTGTAACGGAGCGGGGAGAAAAAAAATACTGACTGATAGAATAAATTGTTTTACCTGTGGATGAACCTTGGCTTTCACTGAAGCGAATACAGAGTCCAACTGGATGTCTTTGCTAAATGCAAACCTCTCATCCTATGAGTTTAACACAGCAAGTTCTGTTAAACCAAATCCTTCAGAAAGAAAGAACTGTGGCAACTAGCGGCACTCCTTAAATTTTTACAAAAAGAGAGGCATTCCGAACAGGATAAACTAGCAACAAAGAATCAGAGGTACAGTTTACCTTGAAATCAACCAGCGGTCTTCCCCTAATAAACCTGTCAATCAGTTGTCTTTCCAGAGCTTCCCAGTTGTATTGAACCAAAGTTCCTCGACCCACCTCTAGAGAGTAGTTACACTGAGCCAAGATGAGGGGTAACAGATCTCTCTCAGTGTGGTATGAGATCAGATTTGAGCTTGTCACGTCTTGCAACTGTATGTGAGGCAGGTCTCTGACAAAAGGCCGGAATAGAATGTCATTAGTTTCTGTCACCCTTTCTCAGCTAATTCGGTCGCGAGTTTGAGAAATAGATTCTTCTTATTACACGACTAAAACAGTTGCGACAGCCAACAATCAATGAATTCAAGCAATCAGATGCTTCATTGCCGGTCCAATACTTTCTAAGCATTCCACATTTTTCTTAGATTCGACATTAGCTTGAGGTTTGACGGTTTGGTTTGACTCTATCAGGGAAGGTGTTCATCCCACTGAGTGATATTCATCCCGACCTACTAGACGAAACAATGCCCATAAGAAGTTAAGGCTTCGGTCTCCTTTGAACGCTAGGTGAAGCAAAAGATTTAGTTGTACTTACTTCACCTGCCCGCCATTCAAGTTCTGGTATCGTTCGTTGAATTCGTTGTGTACTGTGGTGAGGAAAAATACCAGGGCTGTGGAACAGATACCCATCCCTGAGGTACTGGGCAAAAGTACAGCCAGGGGACGCGTGTTATCCATGGTCCTCTCACACAAGTCCGTTGGGGGACGAAGACGCCCTGTTTAAAGACAAGGACAAGTAAAGTAACTACTTCCTCCAGGAGAGAAAAAATTAAATCACATCCTCACCAAAGTGTTATCTATTCTTTTTGTCCAATTAGAAATAGCATAAACAACTTAGATGTAAACTGAGCTACCACAGCTTGTCGCCATCAGAGTACGCCATGCTAGCTATTTAACAACGTACAGGAGTCTTCCCGAATTACCGAGGGCTATGGCAATCTTTGGAGACAGCTTTCTGACTACGCGCTTTTGTCATCTCAACTGACTTTTAAAATTATAAATGAGTGTGCTTGATGATGTATCCAAACATACCTTGCTGGTCAAGACTTTGCCGCACATGGTTCCATGCAAGGTTGAAGCTGGCAATTAATGACGCAAGTTCATCTCTCTCTGTTTCTGTAAAGAAACACACAACGACACGTAAGTACAATATGATCTAGTAATAGAATTAATCTATCATTTGACGCCCCACTTACTAGACGGGATCTTTCGGAGAAAATCTCGTATTTTGATTTGCTCTGCTTCAGTTCTGTCAATTCGACGGTGGAATTTGTCCATGAGAAGGCGCTGTAGCTTTACGATATCTGGCAGGAAACGGAGGGCGCGGAGTTTGTGTTCCTATGGATAAAACAAGGCCACATGGACATTTATTTCATGTTTTAAGTAATCACTCGTTGTTACATATACTCGTTCATTTTGTAGATTTTCGAGGTAAAAGTATGCTGCAAGTTTCCTTTAAACTAGACATCTAAATCATACGCAAGGTTAAAGTTCCCGCCACAATGGATTCAGTTCGGGAACTTTCAAGTCAATTAACCTTACTAAGAAACTTTAAATGCAGAGGTTAATTTGTTGCATAGGCGATGACTAAATACGATTTGAATTGGTTTACCTGACGTAAAAACTCTGCCAGTACTTTGTTGCTCTCAGAATCAGTCGACGACACCTCCTGTTGAAAAGTGTGCGAGAAGTGATCCAGTGTGACCTGAGTCCTGTACCTCCACAGGGCGGGGCAGGTGGGAGGAACACGGTCAGTCAGGGCCTCGGGAGGGACATCAACCTCGTAAAGCTGGCGCATCAGGGGATTATTACCTGAAAAAAAAAGGAATTAAATTTTCTCTTAATTCCCAGGGCTTTACACACGCTTTAATTAATTTCAAAGAGATAGAGGAATGACGTTGAACAGTTTTTGACGACAAACAAACAACAACAGTAAAACTGGGAGAACGGCTCTGTGTCCCGAGGAAAGAACGTCGCTAACATGTTCGTAACACATAATGCGTTTACACCAGATCAAAACAAGTTACGTCTAATCACAAGTAAGACATATTTTACGATGAAGTATTCACACTCCAACAGTGATCACAAACTTTGCGACTTCGATATGAAAACAGCGGACTCAGCCTGGTCTTGGAGACCAGAAGTCGCTGTCGCTTAGCACTTGTTCCTATGACCTTTCAAGTCAGCACACATTACTAGTGCTGTCTTGTTAAGCATACACCACTCACATAACTTACCTAGTCGCTTGTCGCCGACCAACATCTGCAAACAACGTTGAATCTTCTCTTCGAGGTTCTTAACGAAAAGGAAATAAATCATATCAATAATTAAACCACCGTAAATGGTTCAAAACCAAACTACAAATGATCATACATACTGTTAACAGTGGAGTCACAACAGTGGCATTAAAGGCTGTTTCCCAGTCTCTCCGAGACTCTTTAGACTTCAGATCGCAGGCGACGTTTAAGGCTTGTTGTGCTACAATAACAAGTCGGCGTGAAAACATCTTATAAGCAAACTACTCATTTGGAAACGGTCAACACTACTGTACTCGATCAAGACCACCATAAAACAAACGTTTCGTGGTCTCGAGCTCTGATCATGTCCTCTGTCTGCGCACTAAATTATCTTTAAGGTTATATTCTATTTATGAAGTTCTCCTTTCTATAAGAGAAAGCCTCGGAAAGAAAAAAAAAGTCTCTGTATCTATACTGGCCATGTGCAAACAATAAATTATTTTTGAGGCATGGTTAAACATTTCTTACAACAACTCGAAAAACTATCCTGTTGATCTCTATATAATTTCGTAATATGCAACCCAAATCAAGTCTCGTGATAGTCTGAGCTGAGTAGTCCACTAGCTCATCCAGCCTGGCTGCAGTTAATACGTAATACGAAATCAACAAATCTGCAAAATTTGTTACGTTTCAAATCTTACGATTTGAGAGGTGCGCAGTCATTTGTACCAGAACCATATGAATGCAGAGGACTGTATCGTCTATGCTTCTTCCCAGGCTACTGGCGAGAAGTTCTACATCCAACTGCAAGTGATCCCATAAAAAGCGTGACAACGCCGCAGGAGGAACTCTGGGATTGATGAGAACACAGATGCCCTATGCAAAGAAAATAGGAAAGACACAAGATCCGATTTAGCAGCCTGTCGTGTCATAGGAAATCTAATGGTTTAATAAAAAGCTAACCTGGGGTTGTCGACAGGCCCCTTCGATCATGGCACAGTGCATAAGAATCCTTGTAATGCCAACAACCACAGGTGACAAGTTCCGTTCTGGAGCAAGACTTTTAGGCCTGGCACTAGGATGGCCAAGCACGTGACCTGTCATGGTACGATCAGCTCTACAAACCAAAAGAGAGCATGATTAGAGGTTGCAATCAAGTCTAAACAGTTAAACGTTACAGAGAGTTTGGTTGTGGAAGGAAGTCAGTCTGTCAGTCAGTCGCTTAGAAGGTGTAGGAAATGTTTTCAATCCTTCACGTACCACAAACTATAGCCAAGTGCCATACCTCTGAGCTGCAGTATTCCCTTGAGAGAGGTGATATCCTGCACCGCCGATATTGACTTTGCACTCTGGGCAAACCTTCACCTCCACAGGCCGGCCACACTACAACAAAAACATTAACAACTTTTTAGTCCAACACTCAATGTACATTTCAATGTCTTGAAAGAAACTAGAAATGATTGAAATTGGTTGATTGGTTGCATGGGCTGAGGACAGTAGGCATAGCAGCAAATGACACTTGGAAACGAGAGTAAGTTCCAACAATGAAAACCAAGAATTACTTCTGTAAAAGCATGTATACGATGTCAAAATACGCACGTTTTGTGGTAGCTGACGATCATTGACAGCAATTTTTCTGCTCAAAAAAGGCCGAGACTGATAAGGTGTTGTTATCAAAGTGTTGTTGGCCAAAGGATAGCGAAACCACAATAATAGGTGAGTACTACTTACATCTCCAACGTAATAGGGGTGTCCTTTTGGGCACTCTGCGAAAAGAACAACAAGTCAATTAATATCACAAAAAGCCCTTCCTTAACAACTTCGAGGACAATGTTTTGAAATGCGTAAGAAGAGCTACTTACGATACCAGCTACCAGACTCTCGCATTCCTGCCATTGCTTCTTGAAGGTTGTCGTCAGGCATTGTTGGAAAAAAGGTATGCTATAAGACGAAAAAATAGATCCCCGTCAGACGTTTGTAGCTCATAGAAAGTACAAGTTTGACTTTCAATTGGCCACCAGCTGTGTTTCTGTAGCTGTACAGAACCTTTTTGCCCTTGGCTCTAATTTCTATAGTTACCGAACCAGTTGGATAAACATGTGCCTACTTCCACGTCACTTCTATTCCTGTCCTTCAAGATGTCCACGTATATTTCTGCAACCCTATTATGGAATGACACTAGCGGCATTGCAGAAAGCAGGCAGCCACATTTCCCCCAATACGACGTATTCAAAAAAATCCACTGCCTCGCCTACTGCACTGATGTTAGTCAGAGGTGATGAGGTAAACCCAACACAAGTTTCCAAAATTGCGTGGGCTAAGTTTACAACCAATCACGGAAAATACAATTTCCGTATTCTCTTTGTTTTATAGCTTTACCATTCCCATTTCTGTAATTCATTTTATCAAAATCTACGCAATAACAAGGCACGGACACAGTTTTCGCAAGCGTACCATCAAGGCTGCAGGATTGTCCATGAGCAGTCGCAGTGGTTCACACACAGTCATCTGGTTAATACACTGTAACACTGCTGTAGTATGAATGACAATTTCTGCCAGGTTCTGTTCCAGGGCTGAGCGACCAGGAGCTACACGGACTCCTGGAAACCCAGCGGCACCTTGAGTGTTGTCCAGAAGTTGGGTCGCAAATGGTTGGGCCTGAAAACAGTTTTGAAACAATGAACTAAATATATAGCATATTAGTATAAATCAACTAGCGTTCTATCACGAATGCCGTTCTCTGATTGGCTGCGTTACCCACTATCTATTCTGTGATAGATAGTGAGTAGCGTAGCAGTGTGCCCTTGCTAACAAAACAACGGCCGTTTCTTGGCGTTTTCGAAGTGTCTGTGAAGAGGATTTCGATAAAGTTTTGAACGACTAGTACATTTATACTAAAACAATCATGATTAGATTATTCGCTCTCGATTTCCATGCGTGATAGCTGACGAGGGCGCAGCCCGAGTCAACTATCACGTGATAGAAATCTCGAGCTCATAATCTAATAGACAGCTGCATGTCTCATGCCTCATACCACAAGAAAACGTTATAAGGAGAAGCTCACAGGCGAAATGTTCTGTTTTGACTCACCTTGACAGAAAGATGCGCGTCATCCTTTAGAAATTCTTGAAAGCATTGGTGAGCCTAAAACAGCAAAATAGAACAAAGAGATAATTAGTTGACAGGACCCGGATTCAAACGTATTTTAGCTTGAGAAGATATGCAAAACGAGTGATAATAGATCTCAGAAGCAAACACGGCTTAGGAATGATAAATGAAACGCCCGCACTGTTAGGTAAAAGACACATTTTTCTACATGGGCTTGGGTTAAAAACTAAAAGCCTATCTCAGTTTTTATTCCCATACATAAAGGCTGGTTTCCATATGATCGCAGACGATCGCGGATCGCGGATCGCAGATCGCAAAAAGTTCTGCGATCGTCTGCGATCATATGGAAACATACTTCTGCGATCGTCTGCGATCGTCTGCGATCAATTGCGATCGTGCGATCATATGGAAACCAAAGTTCTGCGATCTGCGATCGAAACGTATCCCATAATATTTTGAATTCCGACCCATGATTCAACGCTTCTTTGCAACAAAGCAACCGCTTATTTGTTGTAAACATGGCTGGCGTTGAAAAAGGTAACGTTAGTAACGAGAAATTTATGGAGGAAGTTGTGCGATATCAGTGCGTTTACCACCGTAACAGTAAAGATTTCAAACACAAAAAGGCTAACTGCTGGGAAAAAATCGGAGAGAAATTTAATTTATCGGCGGCTGAGGCGGAGGTCAAATTCCGCAACATAAGAACTGCGTATGGTCGTTATCTGAAGCGATTGAAAACGTTACCCTCTGGATCGGGGCGAGATCCACTGCCAAGGGAATTTCAAAATAGCTTGATGAAAAGAAGAAATAAATTTGCTTGCAGCAAAATTTCCTCCTCGACGTCCGCCATATTGTTTGCTGCGATTTTCCCTCCAGCACAACGCGCGTGTAATTTTGACAGTTCCGCTGTCCGAAATGTATGCAACATTCGACTCTGCGATCGCTTGCGATCGTCTGCGATTATATGGAAACAACTCTCTTTGCGATCGTCCGCGATCTGCGATTTGCGATCCGCGATCGTCTGCGATCATATGGAAACCAGCCTTAAGATAAATATCACGAGTTAGTCAAGCTGACCATGTTTTTTTTTAGCAGAACAGCGGTAGCGAGAAATAACACTTCAAAGTGAACACAATTAAGAGGTGCTGGCCTGCTCAAATCCATATCCCAAACTATTCAGTGAGTGTTCACACTCACTGGCCGACACTTACTTTTGCAGAGAGCCGTCGTTGTATGGACCTGAAGCCATAACAAGTGGTCACCTCACGGTATTCAGACAACAGCATCATGACATCCCTCACTACAGGTGGTAAGACAGTGCTCTGAAATGCAACGGGACGTTTCTAGTCAGCTGGACAACACAATAGGGAACACTTTCACTCTCAATGACCTTTTTCATGCCAGACCTTGTAATAGGTTTTTTAACGTGCTTGGTAAATCAACACTTTTTTTTATTACCACAGATTTTATCATAGGAAGTTAGCAAACAGGCAACATTGGAGTGCTTTCCTTGGACGTAACCTATTTCAAACTAAAACCGTAGAAAACCATACCCTGTCTGGAGTCACAGAGAGCTGGTATTTAGGTTATGGAAAGAACTTAAACAAACGACAATATATTCCACACACGTCATTCAGTACTTTTCGCTTAAAGCGGTCTTTCACCTTTCTTAAAATTTACTTTCCCCGAAGAATTGCTTTTCAAACGGACAACAATACAATGGTCCAGATTCAAGCTGACCAAGGCCGCTAACAAAACATCAAAGAAGCATATCTGTAGAGAGTTAGTCTGAACCTGAAGTCAAGTGTTCAGACTAACACTGTACAGATGAGTTTCAAGTCATTTTTCGAAACTGAACTATTTTTGCTCTCTCGTTACAGGCATACGCTGTTTCTTCCTTTCATACCTGGAGCACTTCAGTTAACTCCCGGTGCGTAGCACTAAGGACTGTTTTAGCCATGGCTTCTCTGACCTTTTTGTAATCTTCTCCATAAACAACGAACCTATCAGGAACAAGATCCTCTTGCTGGAAAAGAAACATTAATATTAGCTTGCTGCTAAAGGAAAAAATGAAGAGAAAAAGACGCTAAAGGCCCTTAACGAGGTTTTTTCCAAAGGAAATATCAGTGCTTTAGAAAACTTTATAGTAACTGTAACCACCTTAAAATAAGGGTGTTTTAAAGGACCATACCATTGGTATAGTAACGTTTATGGTAACCGCATATGTCAAAAGTCACATTCATGCCACTGATTTGTCTTCGATATTTCCTCACACAGACCCTGTAAAATCTTTCGATTCATCTTTCTCCCACAATTGCTACTAATCCCGCAATCTGATTGGCTAATTGGCCGTTTTCGATAAGAGTCCAGACAACGCTGCTCGCGTCAAAGTGTCACGCTCTTGGTCACGCTCTGAAAAAAACATTTTCTTTGACGTTGATATTGTGGTTAAAAACAAATCGAATGTGGTTTAGCGTTGTCCGTACTCTTATCGACAACGACGTGTCATCACAGTGATCAAAATTTGTTGGGGACTCACAGCTTCGTGAGTCCACAACATTTTGACCACTGTGATGACGCATATCGTTGTCGATAAGAGTACAGACAACGCTAGACCACATTCGATTTGTTAATTACAACTAAAACGAATTCTGCATAAGAAAGTTACAGAGAAGCATCTAACATATCGAAGGATATACAACACTTTACCTGTTTGTCTCTGTTCTCAGGAGGCACAATCCACTCAAACGCCTTTATTCCACACAAAACATGGATAGACTCCACACCATACCTTCTCACCAACTGTTTGAGCAGGTACAATCGAGGAACTGGGCTCGAGCCGTGGCAGCATATTCGTGTCACGCCTTCAAAAAGCATTTTCAACTCGTTCCTTATTTGCAGGTCATTCCAAGGAGCTGTCTCTCTGTCCTCGACTGCAGTCTTATAGATAAAATCGGCAATTAATGCGAGAGCATAACGTGCCTTTGCCACGCCTTCCAGCACAACTACATCAAGCTCTCGAGTGTGCTGCTGCGGTGAGCCTGAGGCCAATAATGGAGTACATTCATCACAAAGTTGCTGAGCTAGTTTTATCATCACCAGCAAATTTCCTGAGGTCTTTGAATACAAGCTGATAAGAGAGTCCTGCAACAAAGGTAAACAGCACTTTAAAATGTTTAATCACAAAACTGTGGAATGACAGCAATTTCTAGCGATAATTTTCTTGCTGTGTTTGCTGCCCCAGGGAACTCTTTTCAAAAAATTCTGCCTGGCCAAATGCAGCCAGTTGACTTGATTTTCTTCGAACTGATTTAGAATTCAGACATGTATGATGCAAATCCCGGTGAGGATTAGGAGAAGGGACTTTGTCATAACCATGAAAAACTGGCAAGGTATAGAGTTATGAAAAAGTGGAAACCCCGCCCCCGCCTCGATTAGTTCTGGAACTACAATGGGCGACAAAAGTGTTGAGACACTTAACAGTAAAATTCGATTTTCGAGCGTCTTGGACACATTTTCCCCCCTTCCCTCCAAACAATGTTGATTTTTCTATTTCTTGGACTGCACAGACCACAGCGCCTACACAACATTGAATTGGGGGGCCGGGGTATCAGAATTAACGCTAGATGTAAATAAACTAGAAAAAGTGCTTAAATATCGGAAAGCGTCATTTCCTGAAAGTGTCTCAACTACTTTTGTCGCCCATTGTAGTTGCGGGGGAAAGTAATTTTAACTGTATGCAGAAAACAATACAATTAAAGTTCAAGTTCAAGAAACACAAAACGCAATGACGAGAAGAATATTAAAACAGTATCACTTTTTGTTGAAACATAGGCCATTTCCGAGTTGTCTTTTGCCTCTGTGTCAAAACGAGTTTTCGTGCGAAACTATTCACATGAAAATGTGTTCCGCCTACAGGTTCATTATCCAGAAGTGTAGCAGCTCTCGTAAGCTTGTAATTCTCTTCATTGTTAGCAGCTGTTATTGTTTTAGGGCTAGGGGCATTGTTTCTGTTGTTTGTTCTATTGTTCTCTCAAAGAGTAGCAAGTCATTCATGTGAGACCTTACGAGAGCTGCTACATCACCCTCATTTTCACGCAAATCGAACTCAATTTGACTTGAAACCTTTTGCTCGAGGACTTACTTTGAAAGAGAAGCACAAGGTAAACTCGGAAATGGCCTATTTCTAGTTCTAATGACAGTGGGCATTTCATTTTGCTAATAATACCAAAGCTCACCTCCCAACAGTGCACAAATAGTTGACAAACTTGTAACAGATGCTCCATTTCTGGTCTCAATCCTCGGGCTTCAGATAAATAGTGCGCCAAATTCTCTTTGACCTCCTTATCACTAAATACAAATACAATTAGGAAACAAAGTTCAGTACCTCCTAAACAATTTGTCTTTCGTCTAGTTGAGGGCAAAGGAGGGAAACGGCTTGCTATCTTAAACACGTTTCAGGGAATCAAATACGTTCTATTTTCTAGTTTGGTTTCTTGATCTAATGTTGCTTTGTGCATTCTGTTATATATCCATATTACGTGACTTTTTGAACTTTAATCGGCCAATCCATGCTTTTTTTATTTTCAAGTTCGATAAAAACAATGATCGACCATGACTTTTTGGATCTAAGCAGAGGTCATAAGAACAAAATTTTGCAGTTAAATTAGATCGTACGAAATCAAAAGTGCCTGGGTTTTCAACTAACCCTGTCCGCAAGAGCTGCTGTAGCAGAAACGATCTCACCACGGGTGTAGCATCAATGCCATGTTCTGGAAAGGGTGAGAAATCCTTAGTCTTGGAACTACCCTCTATTACGTAACTCATGAACATGGCAAACAGCTCAGGATCCATCCCACCATCACCAGCGTTCGCACCGAAACAGAACAGTGAAACCAGTTCCATGAAAAATGAATTGCACCGACGACGGAAGTCATAATGTTCTTTAACAGCTTTCCTGTAAGTATAAACAGACGGTTTGATGGTTTTGGTGAGTGTGAACAAAACTTTTTGATTAAGAATACGAAGAAACTGAGCACCAATTATATTTCCTTTGAAGTTCGTCGCGCTTCCTTCGGTCAGCATGAGGCTTTAGACCGCACAGTTTTTTGAAGGTCGACTTCTTAGTGAGGAACTTTTAATTGCTTTACTGAATAAAAAATCCCTACATCTACCTTATGAACTTGGTGGACAGTATTTTGAAATCATCAGGGACATCTTGTTTGCACAACGGACACGTTCGTTCTCGCTCGATCCAATTAGATACACAAACCAGGCAAATCACGTGACCACAGGGCATTTTAACGGGGTCTTTTCCGGCTAGACCTTCCAGGCACACCGGGCAGGTGTTTACACCATAACTGTAAAAAAGAAAATACCGCATTAACTATGTAGTAAGCAGTAGTATGACCTCTTCTTGTTAACTAGCATGCTGCCCCATAGATTTACATTTGCATGTTTTGCATTGTCTCCTTACCTGGTATACCGTTTACTAACGGCCTCACTGCAATCCACAAGGAACTTCTCAATTACTCGCATTGTGTGCGGCTTTGTGAAGTCCGTCTCATCACCCAACGCCTGTTGGATTAAATCGTAGTAGCCTCAACACTGAATTCAATGTCAGAAGTTCTCATTAAATACGAGCTTCATAATGGGACTTTTTTTGAGAATTGAAGATAATTGTGAAAAATACTATTAAGATAGGAATAAAGCCCTTTAAGAACTTTTAACCCTACAGACCCAGTAGTATAACGTTCCTCAACAACTGATGTCATCGCAGCACCCACCTTCCACAGTTTGAAAACATTTTTGATGTCCGCTGGGTGGCATGGTAACGTGCCTGGACAGGTGTGTTCAATGAAAAGCCTTACAGCACTTGCTCTCTGCCATGCGGACCTAACAAAGAACATCAAAGATGGGTCACACACATGATTCACTTATCATCATACATCTACGTTAATTCGTAACTATCCAATTAACAACCGACTCGTGCTTTAGTGCGCATCGCCCAGTTATGAAGCACGTGGGAAGTTCGGAGAATACCAATTAGCATTAGCGTTAGCCTTGAGCACAATACCCCACCTAATCCCCCTTGAGAACATGATGTCCTGAGGAGATGTTTTACTTCACCTAAAAGATGGCCTTGTAAGTTAGGAATTCCTGTGTGAAATAACCCACTCTAAGTGGTTCACATGATTGGTTTTTCTTTAATTGAGTCGTTGGCTGATATACATACTTGCATTCCTGCAGAATGCACGCCGTTTTAGGTCCATACTGTGATAGGTTACTGATCATGTTGTGAGCACTGGATCTTATACTCAATACTCTGTTGCACCATACTAAGCGCGTCTGAGGGTCGGAAAACTCCTCTGCAGTTGGTTCAAGATTGGACAAGCACAGCTGAAGGGCGACTGCATCCAGAACCTAGAGGTTTAGAATAATTATACATGAGTAACACGATTGCCTCTACAAGTGTCTTTCAATGTGGCATTCTAAGGCATGGATACCCTAAACAAATACTATCTTTAATTATATACGTGATATTTTTTAGAGACGTCCTGTTTTTAACGCCAGATGGAAAGATCATTCACACTTCAGTGTTTCCATAAACAGCAACACTAGCACTTACCAGTTCTGATTCATTTGGTGGGGTAACTTGCAAAAGGCGAGTTACAATATCTGGTTGAGCCCGCACCAAATGACAAAAGTTTGTCAATCGTTTCTCAATGCGATCATACACCACATGGATGAGAGAGATGGTGAGAGCAAATTCCTCACTTGACTCCAACCCGGCGTGCAGTTCACGAGAAGCTGTGACAATGGCCTGACTGATTAACTGCAAAAGGTACAAACAGGAACAGCACTAAGGGGTATTTTAAGCCGAGAGTACAATATTGTGATGGTAAGGTCAGTGTTGTTAGTAGTCGGTTAGCTAGTTATATTAGCTGCCGTTCGTTAAGCCGCTATGGTGGAAACCGCTCTTGCGGGTGAGTGCCGCATTATACAGAACGTTGAATGTATATTTGTGATATAACTAGTCAAAACTTACTGCTTGTATTTCACAACGCAATGAACGCAGCGTATTTTGTTTAGCTTCCAAGAAATATGCAGATTTGAGTTATGCTGCTAATAACTAAAAACAATCTGGGGTTACATGTATTAGGGATTTTCAAACAGGAACTTGATCTGTTCTACGACCAAAAGTACTAACACAGCGAAGTGCCAACCCAGCATTCTAGAATTAGTTGATTCTTCTTCCTTTTAATGTTCCTGCAATCGTGAAAATCAATCTACACAATCTGGATTAACTATATCAGGAAGCTGTAGTTACTGTATGTGATCAAGCCATACCTGTTCCTCTTCTGGAACAATGGACTTATGGACCATGTGACCAAAGTCATGAAGGTAACGCAACACTGCAGATTCTTCATAACCTTCATATTCAGTTTCTTGAAGCAACTTTCCCATTTCGGAAGCATTAGCGAGGTCTTGTAAACATTGCTGAACTGGAGTATGTGTTCTTGCTAATGATAAAAGAAATCAGTGGTCAGTTGCAGACCACTTTAAGGATGTTTGAGAGGTGAAAGAAAAGAGTAAACAGCTTTTAAATGAACCGTGCTTGTCACAGCTTCTACTGAAGTCAACCACGATGAGGATATTTTCCTTCTCGGATAAACCCTCCCTTTTGTAACCACAGTGAATGTTTTGATCTACAAAAATTAATGTGGAGTCTGTATCAAATAAAGATTACCCATGGTATCACTTCCAACTGAACAACAACGTACATTAACAAGATGGCCAAGCTGTGGAAACTCGTTTACATAGCGTAATCAACATTTTTTTCCCAATCCATGAAAGGTTCTCTTATTCTTTAAGTCAATTTTCTCTCTCGTAATGAATATATATAGATAGGACAAATGAAATGCAGTTGAAACTTGAATGAAATTATGTTAGCAGATTGTAAGCAAAAAATGTACCTAATACCAAACAATAGTTATCGAATGAGAATTTTTTACAGCCTGAAAACTTGCAATTAAGCAATTTGCTCTCATTTTATTAAGGTTAAAAGTTCTGGCCTAAATGGAGCAATTTGCTTTCTGGCCAAAAAGGCAATTCCATTAACTGCGAAGATCAAATCATTCATTTTTACTCAGTTCTATTGTTAAGGCTCCATTGGTGTTGTTCTAAAAATAATTGATTGGTACAAAGCAAACGTACGCTATTATATTTTTCACTGTGACAAGAAATACCTCTTACTAACCGAGTTCGAAGTCCGTACTGTAAGTTACGGACCGAGTCTTTTCTCCTCAAAAAACGAGTCAATTTGTAATCGTTGTTAAGTCGTTAGCACGTTTAAATACACAATTTAAAGTAAAAGAACGTTTTAAACTTTTACTTGTTATAAAAGTCAAGAACACTTAGCGATGAATCACGAAACATTTTGGCAACAAAAACAGCTTTAAATTTAAGCGGGTCGTACAGCAGAGTACGGCTCTCTAAATTGACCAATCACAGCGCTCGCAGTAACTGAAAGATATCATAAATGAGTTATTGACCAAGTGTGAGGTCGAGATGGCTGGACATTAGCTTTTTTTTTGCGTATATTTGGACCGAGATGAAAGTTGAAAGTTGTTTATAGACACGCAAAAAAGAACATGGCCAAAATCCAGCCATCTTGACCGAATAAGCTTGGTCAATAAAGGATTTATTATACGGAAAAAGAACACTATTTTCTTGTGGGGGGACAGCGGGTAATCCCAAGCGGGCAAGATAGCGCAGGATTCGGTTTATCTTGCCCGCTCACGGAGCTGGCCATATAATAAAATGGAATATAGTCATTTAAAGGGCAGAATCAAAGCACCGCTTACCTGCAATGCTGCATGCGCCCCTCCACATGTCATCAAATTTTTCCTTAATCAACCACGAGAAAGGAAACTGCAGCTCAAACACCTGCCTTTCACGACCAGCAGTGATCACCGGCACACGTTCCCGTATGACGCCATTTTCAAGTGACAGGAAACCATCGTAACGAAACTCGACCATGCTGTGGCTTTGGAAAAGTTGTATCCATAAACGTGACAGCCAGTTACCTTCCTCTCTTACCAATTCCAGGTTTGAATCACGGTCCACAACGGCGATAACCTCAGAAAGGATTGGAATCACAGATGAGTAGACCCTCTGCCACAGTGCTTTCCTGAATGTTCCATTCTCTTGGATTCCTGTACCGCTTAAAGCCTCCGAGCGTAGCCAATCACTTGCCTTCATTCCAGCCCGCTCATCTTTTTCTTGAAGAAGTTTGTGGATTCGTCGAGCCAAGATGGTAGCAAATGACAAATCTGTAACCCAATTAAACATATCCAATAAACTAGAATTAAAAAAACATTTTTCTCACAACTGACAAATAAACCTAACTCTGCCAGTGAGATAAGGAATAGATTAAGTCTGCATACGAGCCAAGTAGCCCATCAGGCCGGAGCTTATTCTGGTCTCTGTAGCCTGAAGCGACTTGGAATATTTCTACTCTGCCCTGGATGGGATGCTAGTCTATCGCAGGGTTACCAGAACATTAAATTCGTCGGTATCCATTTGTACACCTCAGTGGAGAGAGGCACTGTGAGAGTAAAGTGTCTTGCCCAAGAACACAACACAATGTCCCCGGCCAGGGCTCGAAACTGGACCGCTCGATCCCAAGTCGAGCGCACTTACCATGAGGCCACAGCGCCTCCACTAAACAAGTAATAATCTACTTTTATTTACCAGTTTCTCTGGATCTGCAATCTGGAAGAAGACTCAACATCAGTTCTATCCGACGTGTTGACCTTGATGGACCACAAGACTCGTCATCAATTCTTGCAACAGCAGCTTGAACACAGCTTCTCAGTAGGCTGACAATGTCTACTTTATCCAGGTTTGTATATCTGGAGGAAGCATCAGCCGTGATCTCCATGCCAATGTCAGTCATTTCTTCCTGTTCCTGCTCCTCCTCAACTTCCATATCATCAACCTGCGTTGTACTTGGTGCCACGTCAAATAACTCACTGACGGTTCTGTCCACCATGAACTGAATGGCTGGAATTTGACCCGTTGGTGGACGAAGCTCGTCTATGTGAATAGACAACCAACGCCCTCCTTGAAAACCAGCAAACGTTGGACAGCCTCCAACAAGACGAGGGAGTTGAACAATCAGAACTATATGGATGAACGACAAGGGGTTGTGTTCAACACTTTCTAGTAAATCTTGTTCTGCAGTTGTTCTCTGTTCCACTAGGAGGTGACGAGCACAAGGGATCAAGTTGCAATTCAGATCTCCAGCATCACATTGGACAAGCAGCAAACCCTCTCTTCCGCCAAGTTTAGCAAAGAAGTCCCTATAAAGGCAAGTTGCATAATATGGATAGGAGATACCAGTGGGTTAAAGTTTTAATTTTTTTGTACTTTTTCTAGAAGAAATTTTGCATTTAATCTTGTATTGAAATGGAATTTCTGTGGCAAATAAAACCACTGTGAGGTAACTGGTCACCAAAAGAAAATCACAGCTCTCTAAACGAAGAACACCTTCTGCCCCACACGTCATGAGCGAGAGCACCTTGTCTCTGCAAACCGTAACAACATTCAAAAGAAATTCTACAGTAGAGGGCGTTTGAGACCTAATGTACATGTATTCTATGGTTTATCCTTGACAAATTACTACATAAAATAAGACACATTGAATAACCTAGAACTGGTGAACAAGTGTTTACCTTACAGATGAGCAGAACTGCTGCTCGGTGTGGAACTGCTGCAGACTCAGACATGTTACGTTTGGCAATGAGAGAGAGGTAGCGGATGAAATGTCTTGTAAATCACTTGATGACAGCAGCCTGGAGTGAGTTGTCACCTAATAGACAGAAAGTTGTCACATGAATATGGTTTTACTCAGCACTGATATAATACGATAACAGGACTGTGACCGCATCAACTTCAAGTTATAAAAATACAGATCTTTTAAAAAATTTCTTTCTTAAATTCTCTACTCCTAAAGCATGTGTTACTTTAACGACTAATTTCTCTACAGACCATTGAGACAAAGATGATGCAAAACTTTACTTACAATCTTTAAACGTCAATAGACTGTTGTGGCTCAGTTCACTTAAAAGAAAATTAAACTTTAAAATAACTTGCACATTTAATGCCAGTTTCAACAGTTTCCAAAGAAACAGATCAAAGATATCCGAGATACAGTACTTTTATTCTATGCTTTTCGTTTAAAATCCAGCGAGATACAAGGTAAAAAAAGACGTATCCTAGGTCAAGAACACTGTAATGCACGGTAAATAATCTGGTCTCTCACCTGAATCAAAGTTCCTTTGTCTGACTTTCTCTCCTCTGTCGTCAGAACATTTCTAAGGAAGGCTGTCAAACTTGAATGCTCCTGGACTGTAAAATACGTATCCCACAGTTTGTCTGATTGCTGTCTTAGCTGGGAGCATTGCAGCCGTGCAACAGCATCAGGTGTAGCACACTGTAACAGACGTTCTTGTGATTGTTTGAAAACCTACAACGGTAAAACCATGCGTTAAGCTAACGGCGCCAAGCACAATCGAAATTCACTTACAGTACACGCACAATTGGATTTCAACTTGTACCGACAAAAACATAATGACAGTAATGAAATTCGCACGATCAATGTGGCCAAAGAAACGCTGTCAAAGGAGTATTCAATAATTAATTAAATCGTTTTAGCACACCTCCTCCTCCCAGGAATGTCGGTCACTGAAATGACTCTGCTGTCGAAGCTGGTCCATGTTGCTGCACACTTGAAGCACTACAGATGCTGCGGTATCCCCATGGTAACCAACAAATGCATCACCAGGTAAATATTTCCTGTAAGAAACACCATCAGAATTCTATTCCCGTGACCTATTTAGATGTATTATATCTGGGCTAAATTACATCACAAAACAACTGTGAAATACGTAATGAAAACGCTAGCAAGCATCTTAAGTTATAAACTGAAAATGGAGAGCAATGTATTAACGAGTCAGGTAAAACTATCTTTAGAAGAGCACGCTATCATGTGAGCCTTTATTCCATTGCATAAGGGAAGCATTATCCAATCCTTGTACTCCTAACCAGCTAAAGAACGTACCTCATTTGCTGGTGGGGTGGGACATTTACATGAGAAAAATTTTTCACCCAGTCCTGAAGTCGACGCACCACGGCTGTTTGCGCAGAAGACAGGCTTGCTGATGTCACAAGGTAATGTTTCTCCAGACGATTGATCAGAGGAATTGGAAACTTACTGTAAACAACGTCTCTTTCAGCAACCACAATCAACCTGTTTGGATGATTTAATATAAAAAAGACAGTTAAATGGCTATTATTTTCATTACAGAGTGACACCGCTTAACTGTGGCTTCGTGCTTCCACTTGAGTATATGGTGTACGGTGTATAAGAGTGTAGACCATGGGAAAATGAGATCGATTTGATAAATATACATTAGTTATGCAACGTTCTCGAGTCGTATACCATGGAATATCCCACGAGTCACTTATAGTAGGATTTTCTTGGTATACCATACCATAGAAAATAGTGGCCAACACAATTAATGTAATTAACATGCGAGCGGCTCACGAATGGGAAGGTTGGGGTTATACCGTCAAATATACAACGGCTTTCCTGTATTCTGATTAGCTGTATTTTCTATGGCATGGTATAAAAGGTTGTGTTAGCGTACGTGGGGTCCAAATTACATCAGTGCTCTTACTAATCGAACAGTTAAGAACTATAAACTAGGCGAAAGCTAACAAGATTGTAAAATACAAGACAAAATATCCTCTAAGCACAAGTTGTTACACAGCATCAGTGTGGGTGTGCGATCCATGCTGAAAGCGTTAAACAGGCAAGACCTACCTGAAAGCATCATGGACACGACATTTGACACGATGGCTTCCCAGTCCAAGATCAACAAACTTCTGTTCTCCCAAATACACATAGTACTAAAGGTATAGAAAAATAGAACAGGATAAGAATAGAAAAAGAGAATATTTTAAACTCGGTTAGGTACACAACTAACACTTAATGGCCCACTGAGATTTCAATGGGAGAAAGACACTTCAAACCTAAAACATTTCATTTAATTAACTCTAAATTAAGTTTAGGAAAACATGCATTTAGATTCTCAGGTTCGGTTCTTTTTAATGGATTACCCCCACCCCCACCCCCCCCCCTCTCCACCCCCAAGAAAAAATTAAAGAAGCTACATCGCTTTCCAATTTCAAGAAACGTATTACGAAACACTTTGTAAGATAAGACCAATTCTTTTGTAGTCAGTTTCAAGTGATAATCATGAGATATGTTTCCGAACACCTATTGTAGATATTACATATTTTAGACTTTATTAGACTTTTCCTACTTTATAGTAGTCAGGGCTCATGCTGATACTAGCCTGTAACCCTGTTTAAATACAGTTGATCAACACCATATATCAGACAGACCTTAAAATGGACTACCTCGGTAAAATAACAGGTGAGCACAAACAAATAGAGAAGAGATATTATATCTGATTTAAATGACACCAAAATGATTTCTCAGAACCAGTTTTACTGAGATTAACCTAGAGTTGAACCTCCCGTAAGCGACCACCCAAAATGTCACGCCTAGGTGGTTGCTTACGGGAGGTGGCCGCTTACGAGAGCTCAGACCATATTGGGTCAAAATGTTGCCTCATTAGTATATGGTAACTGCAGAGACTTAGCCCATGTTTTGAATGTTATATTCATATGAAAAGTCAATTTCCAGAAAAAAATACGGTACTTCCCTTAGAGAAATGTCCGTCTAATGTTACAACGCCAAATTATCCCATATCCGCTCTCTTATCTGTCAAGTGGTCGCTTACGGGAGGTTAAAAACAAAAGAAAATTTCAAACTTTTAGCTCTGAAAGGGGTCACGGTCGCTTACGAGAGGTGGTCGCTTACAAGAGGTTACACGTATAGTGACTTGACGCAACCGGAGGTTCGACTGTATTTAATTTTTTGCCAGAGAGCATTTCACGAACTGACTGGAATGTGTTCACGATTGAAAACGAATTGTCACAAGAAATAGGATGGAATATTTTAATTGAAACCAAGTAAGTTTCCAGACATTCTCCATACCTGGTTAAGAGCATCATAAAGACTCTCATAGAGGCTCTCTAAATTTAGGAGGATCACTGTTTTTCCCGTTTCCATGCACACTTTAATTCGATTAATGTTCCGGCAGACCTGAAACAAACGACAAATAATTGCAGATGACCTCCATTCGCAACACCACATAGCATTGTTCTCTTTAACATCACTACGCATATAGGATGGGTCAATGTTCAGTGGCATTACTGCAGACACGTTACATGTTTAAGGTTCAGTAAATACATGTAGAAAAATAATAAATACCTGATTCATTCACCCCACAATCCTTATTTTACTGCAAGCAAATTATTGGTCATAATGGCCAAGGTCATCAATTGCGTTCGATCTTGATTTCTACATTGACTGCAAAAACACTTGAAAAAACGCAAAACTACTCGATGTAATTGATGTAAAGTGATTTATCTCAGCACTCCTAGTGCGTTGTTTGTGTTCACACAGTTTAATGGATCCTTTTGTGTGACAAATGTAAACCGTATAAACTATTACTACAAATGATGCTTGTTGGTACCTGTGTATATTCCTGATCTTTCGGGAAACTGCTCCCAAAAATTATGACAGGATCTTCTTTTTTCTTGAGCAGCTCTTCTTGAACAATCGGCAGAGCTGCATAGTTCTCCGTCAACACCAACAGGTATCGGCTTTCTCTGTTTGAAACAAAACAAAACGCCATTCAGTGAACATCTTTCACCTCACACAATGTAAATCAGCGCGAAAATACGTTACCCTCTGGAAATTTGACGCTCAAGACTGGCTTTGATCAGGTTCACTGCGGAGAAGGCATCTTCATTCTGTGTCACCTACAAAAGAAAACAAGTATCTCAATTCTCGTGAACAAGGACACTGATTAGCAGCAGGAACGTATAGAAGAATGATAAAACAATGCTGTGTTTATAGCTGCTTCAAGCTTACTACATAACGAGCTACCTAACGAAATTTAAGTCAATGGCACATTGGGAAGAAAACTATATTAAATCCAATGCCACAATGCCGAGCCACTCGATGTAATCAAACGTCGGGGAGGGACCCCCATACAAAAGGGTCGGGGGTGCTCGTCGGAAAATTTTGAAAGAATTTGTGGGCGTGGCTTGAAATGTTTTTTTACCCCTAAGAGGTACCATTCCAAAACGACAAATTATCCCCTGTTATATTTTTTCGGCTCAGTACCCTAAAAGGTACGACAAAAGCTCCAGCTGTGGACCTCTTGAGGCTCAACACCCTATAAGGTACCAAAACCGCGTTTTTAACTTTCCTAAAAGGTACGACGAACACCCCCGTCCTTTCCACATGGGAGTCCCCCCGGGAACCAAACTAACCAGACGGTCACGCGAAATAACACTCCTACCATGGTCCTTCTCCCCAGTGAGAACTGTCTCCTGAAATGTTTCCTGAAAACTTCGACTGGGTCAATCTCATCCAGTCCCCCAAAGTTTCTTCTGATGGCATGTTCTACCTCTGCCCAACTTGGCTCACGTCGATGCTCCTCGGCCATTTTGTACACCATCTTCACCAGGCTGAGCAACAAGAACAATACATTCATAAAACGCCGTGGCACCAAAGATGTTAAGTGCTGCCTACATACTTCCAACAACCTACTGAGAAGTTTTAAATGATAAAGATTATATAGGGTAGTTATGAAATGCCTACAAGAGTATTCATAACTTGGTTTACCACCAGTGAATTCCCCCAGGTAGACTGTATTGGACTCACTATATAAATAAATTCAAACCAGGACAAAGTCCTATCTGAGAGCAGATTAACGGTAAAATTTGACCATGGGATTCCGAGCAGGAACTGAGATCCTGCTTTGAAAGATAAACAATGATGCAATCTGTAAAACTACCAATTTAGTTCTTCTGAATTCAATGAAAATATTGCAGACTGAAAAACAGCCAGCTGCAATCAAGGGAAGGAAATAAAATCATAAAAAGAAACGTAAGATGTTTCAA
This sequence comes from Orbicella franksi, assembly GCF_964199315.1. NCBI lineage: Eukaryota > Metazoa > Cnidaria > Anthozoa > Scleractinia > Merulinidae > Orbicella > Orbicella franksi. The sequence continues at coordinate 16,759,059 of NC_138145.1, read as the reverse complement.
AAAGAAGCCAGAAATATTGATAGCCAATAAAACGAGGGCTGACCTGATGAAAAGAAAAACACAGAGAGAACCAAACGAATATTTGCAACAAAGATCAGCTGAATGGAAATTCAGCAAGGGTTACAAACACGGAAAATGAAAAATAACTTAAAGAGTATAAGAGAACAAAGCGAGAGTAAGGGAACATTCCCACCTGTAAAAATCACGAAGCCCAAAGAATTCATCCTTCTTGGACTCTTGGAGAGTTTCAGACCGTCTCTGAGTATCGTAAAGCTCTTCGTAACCCCGCGCCAGTGGATTCATCAATGGAGCTACAAAGCTTTGTATGTGCTGATCAGTTGAACAAATGCCCCTAAATAAAATTTGAAAGTAAATTTGTGGCGAAGTTTTCGGAAAAAAATACTGACAAGGGTTCTCTACACTATTTAAATTGTATTTATGCGAAATTTGAATCAACTTGGCTTCATGAACGAAGATTAAACGCAAAGTTAAGCATAAGCTTTAAAATTGTTTTGAATTGACCTTCAATTCAGACAACTATAAATGGGTTTCCCACCCTCCAACCTAGTATCCATCTTACATTGCACTTTCCACAAGTTCCTCAGCGTCTGGCAGACCACGTGAAAGCATGATACCACGGTTCATTTTGGCTGGGTCCAGAGCCCAGTTTGATATTCCAATAAATGCTACTCTTTCTGGAAGTTGTTTTTCCACTTGTATGATGTCATCGGTAGAGCTCACACCGTCCTCAAGTAGTGGATGAAGAGTTTTTAGGGGCATCAGAGGCGAATCTTCAGCCAGGCCAATTTCATCCAGAACCACAACTGACACGTACTTGTCTGGGTTTTTGCCTTTCTGTAGCTTGCTGCATTGGCGAAAGGTTGCCATGATCCCTTCTGCAGTTGAGAGAGGACTGCATTGGTAGGACACCATATGAACCTAGTTAAAGGTAGAACCAATGTCAATATAAATTGCTTTTGCCACTGAACGCCCTGAACAAGTGAATGTTACATGTACTAGTGAATGTATTAGGCAAAAATTTGTTAACACTTCGAGGTGCAATGCAAGCATTATCTTATAGGAGAATCTTTGTTTACAATATTTGCCTCATTACCATAAGTGATACAGTTTCTGATGGAGCTACAAAGAGATTAATACTGAATGTTGAAAGAGCACAGGACGATTAACTGTCCCAAGGAATTTGAGCACGATGTATTGAATACTTTTTGTGCGACGCGGGTTTAAAAACTCAAAATTTTACAAAGAATGTATGAGCTCATTAGCGCTTTCGCCACACAGAAATTTTGATGCTTTTGAAAGCCAATTTCTCCTCGAATATTACACCCAAAGAGCCAAAAATTTCACCACTTACTAAGTTTCACAAGTTCTTTCAGTTTTTCTAGTAAAATCGTGTCTAGCATGATGCCTTCTATGCGCAAAGTCGTATGTTAATGAGGAAAAATGTAAACAATGACGTCAGTTAAGATTCGCCTATACCAAGGGTTTCCTTTCTCGGAGAAACAAGCGATTGTCACCAACTGTGAGGGGGTTTTTGACACATTTTTCATTTATTCACTTGGTCTCAATTATTCTGCACTAACTCTAGCGACAAAGCCAACCCTGAAACTGCACTTTTAAATGAGATTATCAACAATCAGAGTTAACTGGGAGATCTGCTGTTGACCAGCGGATGATCGCTGCGGGCATGCCTAGTTGTGCCATTGCTGTGCAGTTTTGCCCTCGTGGTGTCGCTCTGCATAGCTTTGTCGCTTTGTCTTTGGTTTGCCCCCTCCCACCCGCCTCTTGGTTCATGGTGGGCCCTTGTGTCCAGGTATAAAGTATACTTATTCTCCACTGAGAATTCAGTGTGACAGGTGCCAGGGGGAGGTGACCCATGGGAGGTTGCCATGGTTACCCCTTTATTTGCATTTTCCCACACTCGCTTGCTCATTGCCTGCTTTGCTGTCAATTGGCACCTACCCTCCATTTTGAATATTGCATATCGAAAAGTTAATACCCTATACCTGTTTAAAAGTCTTGAAGAGATCAGATCTTGAGGCATCTCCTTCCATGTTGTCAGCCACAACAGTTTTGGCAAGGGATTTGGAGCTGCCCGGTTTGCCAACCACAAACAGTGGGATCCTGAGCTCAATACACACCACCATCATAAACACGTTCTCACTCAAGGCCTTGTTGCGAGCAATGTTATGACCTAATTCCAACTGATTCAGTACTGCTTTCTGACACCTTGCAAGAAAATGACAAATATAAAGAGCTTCATAACTTACAAGATCAAAACAAAAATATTCATGTTGTACCAATTAGGAGTGAACTGCCAAGTAAAGTCGAGACTTCCTAATACTTACCAATCAATATACTTACTATATCAACTTAAATAGAGCGGAAATATATATCTATGTTCATCTATCAAAACACGGTACATCTATAAGAGTCACCTTCCTAGCATCTTTTCCGCTGAAAAGTGCCATTGGTCAACCCTGTAACGATTTGTGTTGTGTAAATGTTCCCAGTACAATGGTGGTGCCACACATTTTCTCAAAATTACCGTGTAATTTCCTGCGAAATACGTTGATGTCCACCAGGTAGCTGGCATGGTTGGGAAAAGCTTCGAGCCACAGCACGACGATACGGTTCCCTGTCTTGAAGGCGTGCCTGGTAACATACCCCAAGGGAAAGTACAAGGGCTCGGGTGACATCATCGAGAGTCTACATAAAAAGATAAAAAGTAGTCTTTTGTCTCATCTGTTTTGCATCGCATGGTGCTAAAATTCAGTTAACAATCTTTGTGAATATCCAGTTCCAAGCCTGACAAAAAACACTAAAGAGTTTTGCAAACGTCAGTCATCAAATGAATTTTCAAATAGTAATAAGTTATTATGTTCTTTGCACATTCATATTTGTTTTTAACACCACTGCACAGTTCGCTGACGTCAGTGATGATATAACCAAAACGAGATCTTTTTGGTATATCTCTATCAATAACAAGAACGTTCTCAGCATTGCTTGAACTTCGGGCAGTGTCGTATTTTTCAACACAGAGAAAAATAACGCCCCAGTACAAGTGATCAGTGTCTAATCAGTTGATTTACTATCAGGTGTACACATTAGGACGCTGTGAAGAAAACTTTATCGACACAAAACAAACCAATATGCTCCATGTTGGCGATGCCACACTACATCGCAAGAAATTCCATCAGTATGCATAAGCCTTTCACGCTTAATTTTGCTCCAAAAAAGCCGTATTTTTTACCGTCAAATGGTTTTTTGACATGCAATGTTGCTAAATTGTACTAAATTTTGCTGGCAATGCAATATTTTACATTTCATCCAGATTTTCGAGTAGTTTCCATAGTCTAATGAGCAATTTGTGAGAAAAAAAATCTGTATATAGGGTTCAGAGGCACTTTAAAGTTTTGAAAATTTAAGGTGGCTCTGAACCTTATGCACGTAATTGTTTTTAACTCTGCCAAACGTGGCGCGTTATCATGTTTATCAAAATTTGCTATGGTAACCTATTGTGTCACGGAAATGATGACAACGTGTTCACCAATGATTGGGCAGTTTTTTGATACCATGATTGTAGCATCAAAAGATAAAGAGTGGTTATAACGACCCATCAAAATCTAACTGCTTGAAACTGTTTTGAGACACTTAAAATATAACTTGAAAAATGTAAACTGGGTCATGAACTGAATTACCTGGTTCAATACATTCTCAGGGCCTCGACCAGCACCCTCATCGTCATCACTGTCATCAAGATCACTGTCGGAGTCACTCTTTTCGTCCTGATCATCATTAGTTTCATCCATAAGGGGATTGAGAACCTCACGATGATTGTAAAACCAAACCATCACATTCATTGCACGTTCCACATCACGAAGGCTGACAAAGCTACATTCATCCTGTATAATCAAGATCAATGCAATTACTTAGGTTGCTCTTGTATAGGTAATCATACGGTTTCGAGTTCAATTTGGAATTCGTGCAAATTAATTCCAAATTGAACTCGAAAAACCCTATGGCTACTTATTAATAATATAAACAGGAAAAAATTCGCGTGGAGGAAGTGCCAGAAGATCTTTCTTCAAGCCATTTTTTCTCATTCCAGAAAACTTTTTTCAAAGTTTCTGCACAAAATTTTCGTCATCATTTTACGTGATATCATTGGCTTAAAAAATTTCCTATTGTCTTTCAGCCGACCATAATCCAGAATTACGATGTGTAATTTGCACTGGTGTTACACTTTTTCAACTGCACTGCTCTCAACCAATCATAATCGAGTAATTTTTTTTGATGTATATTATTAGTGCAATAATAGTTGCAGACATGTTGAATATTGACGAGGGTAAGTTAGTTCGCAATTGTTAGTTAAGGGCCATTTACAACACTTCTCGTGATTTCCACTTCCTCCATACTTTCTTCTTTCCTCAGGATGCCCTGTGCTCCCCCAAGGGCCACTAGGTTCAGTAGTAAGTAAATAAGTTTCAGAAAGGTTGCACTCGTACACAAGCTACACCTACCGTTTGGTCCCTCATGTACCGCTGAGAAGCAGTGAGCACAGCTGTGAGAGCTTTCACCAAAGGCGCTTCTCCAGGAATTTTCTTTTCCTGTAAAACCTTGTTTAATGAAAGAGAGGGATATGTTTTCTCGTTTACGTGAAGTCAAAATTAAATTTGCTAGGTATAAAGATTCTTAAAGATTAGAGTCTAAACTATGACACCATCTTGTATTTAAGGGGAAAATTTCTAACATCTAACATGTGTAAACAGGTTGAAGCAGGAATCTAGGTTTGTAAATTAAACCAATGTGCTTACAAATTATAGCCACATTATTACAGTACTACCTGAGTGCAAACACGTCAACAAATCGTTTGGGTAGCTGACGAAAATTACACGAAGTCTTCTTAGTAAAACAACACCTCTTTAAGTACAGAACAGTGGCAGATAGCGTCAACTTACAAATCTGCTGACAATTTGACGTGTGTACAGCTCTTCAATGTCAGGATTTAACTGGCCAAAGTCCCATACTAATGGCCGCATGCTTTCTGGCAGCGCATGTACTCTGTACACTAGGTGTCGCAGAGGAATGTGACCTAATGGGTTAAAAACCATGATCAACAAAATTAGACAAATGTATAAAAAAAACCTTAAGAGGAGGGCTCTTGTATTTCTTATTAGAAGAAGGGGCAAATCCCACTCGTTCTCTCTTTCTGTACAATACAAAGTTGAAATCAAGCTAATGACATACCAAGACGATCATGTGTCTGTTGTGTTGCTACATGATATCCCAAGCCAGCTGACTCCAGCTTATGAATCATTTCTTCTGTGTGTCTTTAAAACAAAAGATGAAAAATTGCCATGAGTTGTCAATCATTACCGATAAAACCGGAAGTTGCACCATGAGTCTTGCACTTACTTTCTGTAAGGATTACATGCTGCAATGAACTGTAGCCTCTTGAGCCCTACTCCTATCTTTCTGCCATTGACTCTGCGATCCACCATGACTTCCTTGATCATTCCCAAAGCATCAGTCGTGTTAGCCTCGTCAAAGAACAACACCGTGTCAATGTTCAACATTTCATTCACTCTAGCCATTTCCTCAGCTTGCTCCACCTTCTTCTCAATGTCTTTGTAGGTTGTCCCCCCGTGAACCTGTTAACCATGATTTGTAGACCATTAAGTATCGGCTTTCAGGAAATGGCTTGTTTAGAATAATCAAGACTTTTGAAAGCTATATTTTTCCCCTGTCCTGAGTTTTAAAACATGTGCTCCAACAATCTAAGACAGGAATTTTCTGTGTAATAAAGGAAAGAAAACCCAGTCTACTGTCCTTAGAAGCACAAAAGAAATTTTCACACCAGTTTTTGTTACCATATTGATTATTCAGTGCTGATGACAGTTGTGATGGAAAAACGATTACTTCTGCTAGTTAGTTTATCATACCTTTACTAGACAAACTGTTTATTGCAGAGACGAATCTTCTGTTCATTATAAATCACCTATCTCGCCGTTTAGATTAGGAGGGTTAGGTAGACAACAAATGACAAAATGACTGGTTACAGATACAAAGGGAGAAACGTACACTATGGGTAAATGACTCCATCAATGCAAAATATCAAATAACAAGTACACACAGCCGTTATATTTATACCTTCATTAGTAGCATGTTCTTTGGTCCACCAGGCCCAGACTGTAAGCCACACATGTATCGAATGAGGCATGTTTTTCCACAGCCAGTCTCGCCCATTATAACCACAGGGATGCCACATCTTAAACACAATTACAGCGATGTTTAGTGATCCATAAATAGGAACCGATTCTCTGCAGTCTCTAAAAGACACCTTTTTTTTTTTCCATTCTACCCTATTAATTCAGGTGGAAACCAACCTCAATAAACACCATTTCTCTAAATAGTTTATTGTTTATTACATTTTTAATGTCATTAGAATATCCCAGGTAGTGTGTCCTACGATGTACTAAAATATTTCACCTTACCTAAAGCGCATGTGGATAGCCAAAATTTTCTTCAAGTTGTCTGTGGTGAGTTCATATGAGTCATCTGGATCATAAGGCCACTCGACGCCCATTACTCCACAAAGCTTCTCAATTTTCTCGCCTCTATATTATCAAACACAAAAGTTCAAGAAGTTTTATTTAGTGTATCAAGCTCTCCACTAATGTGAAGAACACCAGGCCAGCGCCCTTTGCAAACAATGCAGCTTTTGAATAAACCGAATATTCAAAACATCAAAACTGAATGTGCACCATTACTGACTTACATTACTGACTACTGAGGCTCAGCTCGTTCAGCTCGAAATCTCATGATAAAATCACCATAAGAAACTTTTTCCTTTAGCTTCTTGCAGTTTTGATACGTTCTTACCTAGGTCTTAAATTTCCGTATTAGATGAGACATTCCCAAACTAGGACACACCGCAAAAAGGACATTCTTTAACAACTAGCGAATAAATCCAAAATAATGCGGGATGTAGTGCCCCACCCCAATAGAAAGATCCAATAATATATCAATAAATCAATGTCAAACTTACTTGCTCCAAGATTCATAGTTAGTTTCCATGTCAACCTTTTGCACAAACAGACCAGTACGCAAGTGCCTTGACATCAAATTTTGCTGAATGACAACATGAAGGTCTGGGTCAATCAAATTGCCATTTTGGTCGATGTGGAAACCAACAAATGTCATGGTGATGCGATCCTGGTTGAAGAATATGTAAGGATGCGAGCTGCGGAAAAACAATCGGTTTGTGAGAAATAACAAAGAATAAAATTGTATCACTTAATATCTGTTCTTCGGAGTATAACAGTTTCCCTACAGATCAAAGTTGTCATCGTTTTTGGCACATGGTGCTTGATTGCATGTTTATCAATAACGTGTCTCACGATGACGCACAACATACAATCAAAACTGAACACAGTTTTTATCAACTTTCGAAATATTTTTGACAACCTTTTGACTGATGGGTTTAGTTTGCTTTCACCAGTCAAAATCTAAGACATGCAACAAGTGGAATTGACACAGCAACACGTTTTGACATCTCTCACATCAACTGAATCCTCACTCGCATAGGATTCCAAATAGTTAACGCTAACGGGACTCATCTTAAGTTGTAAGAAAGACGTCAAATATTAGTCTAAAGCCTTGTCGAGAAGCATTAGAACGCTATATTTTTTTTCCAAAGAATAATGTCATACCTAGTCTCCCAGCGTCTTCTGAGACTTAATCGCTCAACCTCAGCTTCTGTAGCTCCTTCATCATCGCCGTTAGCATCACCGTCTTGGTCAGAAGTGCCAGTGGGACTTTCACAAGAATTAAGAGATGGTGTAGCGAAGTCCTTCAAAGTAGGAAGTAATGATTGCTTTCAGAATTTACATGTAATATACTATAGCAAGTCTAAGGTTCCCAAACAAAGTCTGTTTGTTTCAGTGACTACAATGCTATGGCTCGATGAAACCAAGCTTTACAAATTGAATTATTTGCTGAAAATGTAGTGGCTAGATTTTCTCCATCATCTGTCAGCGTGAAAGTCAGAAAAATGCTCGCACTTTTGGACTGTTCTAGTTATCCTTTGTTGAATGTTTGTTGAATGATATGCCCGGGATTTACAGATTTACAGTCTTGACAGTAAGGCATGCATTTGTTTTGGGAAGAAATATCCTCCAAAATGTAATGAAATTTCCATGAACATTTCTTGAGAAATTGGCGCGTTTCTGAGAACGCCAGTAAAGAAGTTAGTGTCGATTTCTATACACTACGAATGAGCCACATTACTAAAACTAGCTTCGCGCAACTAAAATAACTGGATCATTTCACCCAGCCGTTATGGTTCTTTTTTTCCTGCGTACAGTTCTATCAAAAGATTTAAAACACAACAGATTGTCACACAAAGTCGCACTCTGCAGTCAAGATAGGACAAGAATGTATATGAGAACTGCTGAATCAGAGCCAAGTTTGTTGCTCATCTCTTGTTCGTACGTTGTCTCGTGCCAGTAATGAACACTGAAGAGCGGGCACAAACTATGTTTGACCACCTTGATTCGTTGGGTTGGATTGAGGTTCGTAACACGAGTCTTAGCTTCTTCACGTTTACAGTAGGTCAGGTCATACGGTTTGAGGGTGTTGATACACTGCCGCACTATGAACCGACTAAGTGACAACGGACTAATAAATGTTACATCGATGGCTGTTGGAGATTAAATTGATAGCGACCCTGTGTACTTTTTATGCTTGTAATATTTATCACCAGAGTCCCTCTGGATAGCAGTCAATCGGATGACGCTGAATGGGCCACCCTGGCTAAATAAGGTTTTTCTTTAACCTTACCCGTGACATCAAGATCATGAAGCGGACCACAAAGCTTCTAAAACCCTCCAAAGTGTCCCCCACTAAATCCATGTTACAGAATGAACTTTCCTCGCAGGCTTGAAGCTGAGAGTTGAGAAAGTTTACAAAGTATCGTAACTCAGACCATGAAGGGTCCTCGATGCCACAATTTCTGTCTCAAAACAAACAAATTATCAAATCAATGCCAAGGTTGTCTAAGCAATAGACCACAAGTTTTTTTGGTTTACAGGGTGATAAACCACGCGGGATGTTGGAAGAACACGAGAAGAATTCGTAAATCACGCGCCGCAGCTTTTATATTATAATTCAGAAGACACGCGAAATTTCCATGAGTTTACTGGCACAATAAACCATAGCTGATTGACCAATCAGAGCGGGCGCATTCATTTAAATTATATAAAGTGTTATATTTAAGGAGATTGGTTACAAATTTTGTGGTAAAGAGAAAGAAAAGCACAAACATTTGAAATGAGTCTTTCTGATTTGAAAAGCATATTCAAGAAAAGGCATTCCCTGTGCGAACACTCTGATGCAGTTTAGCGTGGAATTAAAAACTGCTTTTCTACTTTTCATTTCTTCAATGGGGACCTGTCGAATAACAAAACAATGAACTTCATCAATACGATTCAGAGACAAATTTTTTTTTTTTACTGTTTTCTGGGATCTCTGAATAAACAGCACCCATACGTATACTGAAAAATTCGATCAAAGGAATCATCACCTGGTGAGTGTCTCTATACACTCTGCGTGGTCACCCATCGCTTGACCTGGTAAGAACCAGAAATGATCCAGACTATCGCCAGCTGATTCCCATAGCTTAAGGTACTGAAATGCACGCTGAACATAAGAGCTTTGGAATTCAGCATTGTCAAAGAGAGGGTTGAGACTGTTGCCAGCTGCATAAAAATCCAGATACAGAGAAGGTTATAACGATGTCTGCATCTCCTGGGCAAGTATTATGGTGCAAGTGGAAAAGCACTGTAACACTATTTTACCGCTTGATACTGTGTTTTCCATTAGAGTTGTGAGAGTGTGCATTGAAAATGGACAGCATAAAACTAACTGAAACAATTCATTATGAAATTTTTTCAATACTGTTATAACATGAATTTATTTTCCTTACCCACTGGATTCGATCTCAGTTGAAATAATGTTTGCATTGGTGTTCCACAGTGAATGGTAGGAAGCAGCCTGTAAAACGGTTCTGCTATGACTTTCTTGGAGCTACCACGCTGTTAAGCAAAACAATCACAGGTCAGCTATCCCCTCAAGATCTCGTTAAGTGAAATTCTCAGCGATACTTACCTTGGTGACCGGAAGTCTTCTTTCAATAGTTTCATTTGAACTTTGTGATGGTCCTGGAGTTAGTTCAATCACATACAGATCAGAGGGTCTTCTCCTCCAGACCTGGCCACTACTGCTCTCTAACACACCAAGGACTAGCAGATTGAATAGAAGCGTGTCAAGGCCACTTTTTACCTAAACATTTTTCACCAAATTAGAATAATGACACTAATACAAACATACGGAGAAATAAATTTCAAGTAGTCAAAACGTTGCAGGTCGGGAATAAATCTGGAGTGATAAAGTATTCCCCTACCGACGGATGTACATCAAGATGGAAAACTCGTGAAAGAGGCAAATCAGGAACAATGGTGTGGGGTAACAAGGACTCTGCAATGGTGTATTGATGTACAAAAGGTCCATAAATTGGTACAGTGATACAAAGTGGCACATCAGCCTCCATGTCTCTTAGGAAGTCCACCACTGTTTCATTGTTTTTAAGTCCAGGTAAGCTCTGGCTGAGCCGACAAACTACCAAGCTCTTCCCAGCTCCTGCTCGTTCAGATGACAGAACTCTCACAGCCAGCCTGTACAAGGACGATATACATTTCTTCAGAAAATTGGAAGAAAATACGAAAACACAGTAACTGAAAATGCCTTTTTCCAGATCTCTGACTTTTGTTTTGCCAAATGGGATACAGTGCTTGGCACTATTCGAAAAACGGCGTATGTATACCCTTCTCAATATCATATAGTCCCCATTTTAACCTCATTCTCTCGTTATATGTTACGCTTTCTTTTCTTCAACAAACTAGGTTGTCTAGCATCAGGAAAATTGAAATTCTTTTCTAATTAGAAAGTCATCTTTCCTCTAAACACGTAGTTTAAGTAATGCAGTGTTTGTGAGTACTCTTTTGGCGCAACACAGATGATCTGAATGAATGACTGATAAACCCAAAAAATTCCTGTTCCATGAGTGCTACCTTGGAAGTTACTAGTTGGAATTTGCATGGGTTACGTTTTTGACATTGCCAGTACATACATGACAGTATGTCATACCAGATTAAACTTTCTCAGCTATCGTTTTTAAAACCGTTACAGCATTCAAAAGGTCAAGAAAGCTTCATTAAATACTACGTACCCCTCTTTGTCCAATTTAGCAGCCGGAGTCCACGGCAGGATCTGATCTCTGAACTTTCCCCGTTGTTGAGAGCATGGCTTGAACTGTGTCTTCAGGTATTGCCTGATTTCCTTTGGTGATGCACAATGTGGTATAGTTCCTAGTCTGTACTGATCAAGAGCTGCAGCCATGTGAGCTCTGTCTTCGTTTTCAGAGCTACAGATAACCACAAGAGACAGCCCTACAAGAGAATCACTGCCGTTGAATGAAACAAGGAAACTACAGACAGCACTGGAAACAAACAAAGCCAAACCAAACAAAAGAATGAATCTGTTCCTGCAAACACCTCTGATATTTCAACCCTGGAAAATAGTTTCTGCTTTACTTCTACTAGTTAGTTGAACAGAACATTAGTGATGGGATAGCAAGAATGTGGCTTCTAATTAACTAGTTTCTGATAACTGTGATGTCAATCTAGTTTCAAATTACCTTCATTGCGATTGTATTGACGCTCCTGTAGTAGAAATCCTAAGGCATTGGCAGCTTTCTGGGAGACAGTGTAGTCAAGCAGGTCAACGTTCACTAAGCAAAACAACCTGCCATCTTGGTCACCAAGGGATCGTCTCCATAACAGTTCAATCTATAAAAGACGATGGACAAAAGTATTTCAGGATAATGGACCCGTTTGTGCACCTATTTGATCAGTTTACAATCGCGTAAAAGTGTTGAACTTTTAACAGAGTTTCAAAGTTACCTGAGAGAAAGAAACAAGATTAAATAACCAGATTAATTGTTCCTCACTTTTTTAGTATATTCTAAGACTTATAATTTACAATTCACGCATTTCAAAAGGCTATCGTTACCCACCTCTTCTGCAGTTGTATCAGATGTGCAGATCAAGACTTCTTCAGATGTGGGAAGAGATTGTGAGCTATCATGCATGTATAAGGACAGCACAGTTCCAAAAATGTCATCTGTTATACACATTTTACGTGTAAAAAAAAATAAACGAACACGGAAGGATTAACGACTTCACAACTTAATTGACTTAATTTGTAACCCATAATAAAGGGGGGAAGTAAGTAATAATAAGTAGCGTGTGTTCTTATTTGCAAATGTGATGCAAACACGCATTTACCAAAGAGTAAGAGATGGAGACAAAATGATGAGACAAAAATAGGATAACGCAGCTAGAGAAGTCAGAAGAAAACAAAATCCATATCTCGTTGATACCTTTTGGAACAATCACAAAATTTGGCTTTCCACGCTTCAGGTATCTTGGGAAGCGTCTTCGTCCTTTTTTAGAAGCTGCAAAATAATATAATAAGATAGCTGCAATGTGATGGTGTCCAGTTCTTAAGTCTGAACTTCTTATCATTGAATTGAAGCTGTAATTTTGCAAGATTGAAATCACATCATGCGTCTGGTAGTCCTGTGATCAGCCTCTAACATTTCGGTGGCTGTAACGTAGTATGTTGACTTCAGGGAATGCGATACTCTGTTAACGACGATCAGAGCAAGCTACAAGTCAGTCGTAATAGCCACTTAAGTCCCAGCCCAGTTGACAGGTTTTTATAGTGTTGTTTGTATTTGTATACTCTTGCTTATATGCACAAAGGATAATGCAGTGGTTCCACGACTCCCTTCAAATGATATTTGCCCTAAAGCGTATGCAAACACAGCAAACCTTGTGAAGAAAGGTGGAGCAAAAGGTTTCCTAAGTCATCAAGGCTGAGAAATTCCCCATCTGCTGTCTGGTCAAGAGTGAAAGGAGTTTCCATTGGTTCTGATGAATCCCCTGATTCATCTGTCATATCTTCCTCTCCAGGACTAGAGTGAAACGCGGTGTTAGCAGTATAGTGCAACAGGCAATTCATGGTACAATCAAATGTACATAGAGTATAGTAAAAAGGAATGCAATGCCTCACTGCCTAATCTGTCTCTTCATTCTGCTGCCATCCATATGTAGCAGGAACAGGAATCGTGCATACGAGTTAGAAAGAAGGCAGTGCCCTCCTTACTTTCTGCCTACTAGTTACTAATGGCTAAACTGTATCAACTGTCAAAATAAAGGACGTAACTAAAGTTCTTCCCAAAGTGAACTTAAATATGACAAGATGGCAATGAGTCATGATCATATATTTCACATCTTACCTTTCTTGTTCCCGAGATGTGGTGCTATCCTTATCCATTAGCTGCAAATATCTGGGATCATTCTGTGCCTCTGAGTGCTTAGCACTGATCAGATCTTCGTTGTTTCCATTTTGGACAGACCACACAATTAGATCTGCCTCAGTGGCATCTTTGCATGTGATCATTGCGGCTATAGCAACCTCCTCAGAGTAACCAAGCAACTCCAACTTGGCAACAAGTGACTGGAACATTTCTTTGTTTGAAGGCTGCAGCTCTTTTGACAGTTTAGACCTGTGGGAGTTATCACTTGGTCGCTGACGTTTACTGCTGGTACCATATGACCTGATGATGTCTTGGCCATCCTCTTGACTACATATACCACAAAATGTAAGCACAGACTTCAGAGTGGCCAGGTCAATGCCTGGTAACACGCTCTCCAAAAGGTTATACACTTCAAGAGGAATGCCATCCACTGCTCTGGGGCCTCTGCCTTGGACAATGGCCAGTTTACTTCGAAGGAACAGCAACTGCCGCGTGGTGAAGTGATTTAATTCACTGTACCGCAAACGCTTGGCATGTAGTTCATCCTTCCACAACTGAAGAAACTGTTCCATTTGCACACTTTCATTCATCAAATCGTCTATTAGAGGACGGTTGGTAGCAAGTCTTGGGGTACAATCAAATTCATGTTTCCACTTGAGGTGACTCACTTCCCCAGCATTGCAAAGTGAAATATAAACTGTGGCAAGTCGCAGGACACATTGCAGAATCTGAAAATTTTCAACAAGAACATACGGGACGTTAATGAGTATACAAAACACAAAATGGAAAGAATGTAATATCGATGTTTGCGAAACATTTGTTTTTACATTGTAAAATGATAAAATGTAAAGACCTGGAAGGTTCCCTTATTCATTTTCAGACATACAGTTTGGAAGAGCACATGTAGTGTTAGCACTATTTTTATATCTAGTGATTTTAAACGTGATTTATCATGTATTAAATTACGTCTATCAAGCTTTGTACTGGTTCAAGGAAGTAATATGTTCCTCACCTAAGCCACTCTCCTAGCTACAATAAGGTGATGTTTTCATGCGAAAAGTATGTCATCTGTCTGTTTGTCTTTGCCGTATTAATCTTGAAACGGTGACTAAAATAAACTTACATCAACAAATCTGTCAACGTCCTGTTTGCCATGCGACGCCTTAGCAGCAATAAGCATGAGCTTACTTTGCAAATCCTTCAGATCATCGAGTGTATATTCTTTGCTGTTCCCGGTTTTACCTGACGGCACTCTGAGCTTAATCACATTGGGCAGCGTTAATTGTTCCTGTACTAGTGATGAACTCGCATCTTCATTAAGGCATCCAACGCTGTAGATGCCATGTTCATTGATAGTCTTAGCTTCCATAAGAGAGGACATGGCCACAGAACCATGAGATGTTTTGACATTCTGAAGCCAATCCATGTGACGACTGGTGTCCTCCTGCAGATCATAAACAAATAATTTAATCAAACTAAGACTTGTGTGTTTAGCACAAGTGTAAGGCAACAAAACTGTGCATATTGTTTGAAACTTTTCTATGTGGAAAGTGTCTCCATAAAAGACATGCTAACGGAAAAGCAAAAAAAAATTCTTATGGAATGTGGAACCACATTCCCATCAGGAATTAAAGTGATTCCACTGAATTACATTACGTTTCCTTGCTGAGCATAATCTCTTACGTCAATTTGCCCAGACATACTCATCATTAAGAGATTTCCTTTGACCTAAGCTCAAAAGAGAAATAAATAATCGTTTTCTCCTAACCATGCGCGGTGCCCCCTCTTTTTAATGAATAGATTTAAATGCCAAACGACTGACTACAATATATCGCGGTTTTTGAAAAAAAATTCTGCTTTGAAATGTCTTAATTTGAATGCCGTAAAGAACACGTATTTAGGAAATTCAGGATGTGGGTGCATGTAGTGAATTCTTTAATTTCTTTTACATTGCAGTTGAAACAGTTTACAATGTAAGGCCCAAGACTATTTTGTAAGAAATGACTTTTTTTAGAAATTACAGTCCCCTTTTGGATTACTCAAGTTCGTAAGGAGAATTTCGTAGGTCTAATAGATACTAAAATGACCATGCGTACATATTGTGCAAAAAAAGAACGGTGACCCCCACATTTTATTGGGTTTTTTTAATATGCGTTATATAATTACCGAGGGACAAAGTTTGAGACAGTTTTCAAATTCTCCTTCTTTTTCGATGGAATCACCTTAAAGATCACTTGTGGAATTGCAATCCACCAGAATCTAACTTGGCAAAGGAATATCACGTAAGGGTAATCGGGGCAATACGGTCATAACTACATAATAACAGCCATACCAGTTTTGTAGGGAGCGTGGGATCTGCATCCACTGCAGTCCAAACTGGCTCACAAGTTCTCATTAAATCGTCAAAGCCAAAAGAACGTTTCAAATCGAAGATAAGTGGTGCAAATCCTAAGCAGCTGGTATGTAAGCAGGTTATTCTTGCGGTCTCCATGTCTGTCTCCCCAGCTGATATGATGGCCAAATCCACAAGCACCTTGAGTTCTTGAGGTCCTTGAAATAGAAACTCAAAATGCTTAAAACAAGAATTGTAATACAAAATTGTCAAAAGACTATTCAACTATAAGCAGGCTTAGGACTTTTAACGTCTACTTTTACGAATTAATGACGCAATGCAATAACTGCATAACAATTGGAGTGTAGAGAACACATAAATATATCTGTTCAGCACTGAAGCAAAACAGTGAACACTTATTTTGAACATCTAAGCAAAAGTAAAAATATAAAGTATGCATCAGAGCCAAGTGGCCCATGCGGTCAGCGCTTATCTCCGGTTTCAGTAGCATTAAGCGACTGATAGTATCTTTACTCCCCCCTGGATGGGATGGGACCAACTGTTGCAAAAGGCCTATTGAGCCAGAATTGGCAGTCTATGGCAGCAACCAAGGTCCATTAATTTTTGTGTGTGTCCTTTGTTCTTGTTGTCTTTTTTCCTGCGTAGTTTTCTTTTTTGTCACTTGTAGTATAACGTAAGCTACTGATGTAAACTTAATAGCCATTTATTAATTTTTAGCCTATTTTTTTCTTTTACAAATTGATGTAAGCCGTTGAATGGAAATAAAAATGTGGAAACAAAAAAGAGAAAAAAAAGATCCAAAATCATATCGTAAACTGAAAACAATAAATACGAGGTTAAAACTAAGCTAACATCTTGTCAGGAATCTTTCAGAACTAAAAAGCCGATTCCTTTCTTAACTTTACCTGTTCCCTGAACAGAAACAGACTGCACTGAGTGAGAACTAATGCAAAACTAACAAAAGTGTGGTTTAGATGGAACTGCAAGATCACGAACTAATAAAACGACTAGTAATGCAATTAGCTAAACACAAACAAATCTCAGTTCTTATGTCCAGGAGTTACGCATACGTCACAGCAACAGTTCAAAAACAAAAGCAAGAAAACCTCTTCATGAATGCAAATAATATAATTTCAAGACTTTTCAATTTTTTTTATAGATGTACCTGAAATAGTTTCCTTCAGCCAGTCAATTAAACGTTGACATCTGGTTACAGCATCAAGGCAGCGCGCACGGCCAGGAGTTATTCTGGACAACTGTCTTCCAGCGTCCCGCAATGCTACATTCATGGTTCTCAGTGGCCGCTGTTTGAATTCACTATGCGTCTATGTAAGAAATCACCGATTGCAAAAAGAAAATAATCAAAAAATGAAACTTTTATATGGTTCTGTTTTGTTTTTAACCGTAGACATGCCACCTCCCACCCTGGCGTGGGAGAAACACCACTCCATTTTTCACGGGTGCATTTTTCTGTTTAAACTTAATTTACCATTAATTGTTATTTCAAGACCCCCAGTTCCGCGAACTAGGTGTCAATGCCAGATTCAGAACTGATAACACCATCCAATCTTCAAACTGAGATTTGATATTGAAATTTCAAATTTGTTACCAACATTCCCCCCTAAACTCCGAATAAAAAACCTGCTCTCATTTGCTTTCAAAACTCTGTTAACATACACCAATCGAGAAGTGCAACTTCTCTTTCAAACCATTTGGTAAGAGAGTTAAGTTAAATTTAAACAAACCTGGTTGAGCAGATCCTCTACCACTTGAAAATTTCCTTCCAGGCCATTACTCGTTTTGAAATCCAGGATAATCCTAGCAGCATCAATGCAGTTATGTAACTTGTGGTACTGCTCTATCTGCCGAATGCGCTCGTCAATTGTTGAATTTAGAGGTGGCCCTTGACCGTCATTTCTTGAAGTGATAAGCCTGATTTCATTGGTAAGATCTTCATACTTCTGGTTGTCTTTGAAGACATTGAAAAACGTGTCCACCTCTCCCAAGGAAATCGTACCACATAAGAAACGCTTTTGCAAAGACTGCAACTGCTCAAATGAAGGTGTCCAAATCAACTCCACAACATCTTCAACACTGCGGGCCACCTTTTGGGCTGCTTCTTGTCCAGTCTTCTTAAGTGCCTTGTACCCATTGTCCTTCCAAAATTGCCTAAGGAGAATACTGTCCTTTAGTTCACTAAGAGTTGAAATCATTTCCCTAGCCTCCGAAGAAAGACCAAAGAAAGTTACCACTGGCAACACTCTCCCACCAACAATTGTTGACCGTACAAGATCTTTCATGGATAGGCGAGAGGCGTCTGTCGCCACCTTCCCTGACAATTCATGGAGGTTTACTATAAAAAGGAAACAAAACACAAAGAAAACAAAAATCTTTACTTTAGTGCCAAGGTTTCTAGCTACCCTATTAATTAGGGTAACTCTATTAACTAGGGACAATTTCCATTGCAGCAAGATTTAGCTACCTTGTTCGATACATGAGCACATCCTTAAGAAGGCAGAAACGCTGTTCCGTTCCCGCTGAAATGCAATGAGTTCACTACAACGTTGATTCAACAAATGGCTTAAGGATGAACTTTCATTTTCGTCCTTGCTGATCTGCTTGCAGAGCAATAGAAATCGTTCTGAATAATCCTTGAGTAGAATTAGCATTTGAACTTCTATAGCTCCATTCTTCAAGAGTCCTATGGCAGCCTCAAGAGACGAAATGGCTAGCATCAAAATTTCTTGTCCATCTTCTTTTAATACACAGCGATAGTCAGATTCTCTACCTGGAAAGCAATGTACAGCTTGAAAAAAAAACAATGTTGCGCCCTGTTTATGGTTGACTAGATGTACAGTTTGAAAAAAAAACCCCGTCAACGTTGGGCCCTGTTTATGGTTGACCAGACCGGTTGTTCATAGCGTGGATAACGTTATGTACTGAATAAATCACTATCCTGTGGATAAATCTTGACAAAACATTGCTATCCGCTGGCTACTGATTTGTCCCGTTGGATAGCGTTATCCATCCTTTGAACAACTTGGACAGCGTAAATGGGATATGCTATTCTACCCCAGAATCCACCACAGCACCTACTCAGGTTTTCTCAACAGTTTGCCAGTATGTTACTACTACACCCAGGTAGAGAAACCCACAGATAGAATAATGGCTGCATAAACAAAAGCCTCCATTTGGCGCGAAAATGTACTCGGATATTTGTCCGCGGACATTATCTGTTCCGAGAAGCGAACAGTTTTCCGAGAGCGTAGCTCGAGGATAACTGTGAGCTTTGAGGAATAGATAATGTCCAAGGACAAATACCCGAACATATTTTCAAAGTCAAATGGAGGCTATTGTGTTTATTATCGTTCAAATATTTTTCGCAACACACGTAGTTTTGAAAATTGGGGAATATTCTTGGATGTTCCCAGTTTTAGCTGGGGAATACTCGGTCACGTGACACGTTTAGACTAATCGCGCGCGAGCGAAAATATTTGATGGATTATAAAATGCGATATTTTCTTAGACCATTACCTACACGTATCTTTTAGCGAATAGTTGCCGGGCGTTAAATTATTTTGTTATACCTCTCAACTCAAATGCGTTTTCCGATTGGAGGAGAACGTGTCACGTGTTGTGGGTCAAAACTCACTAACTCCCTTGGGCGAACAAAACTCAGTAACTCCCTAGGGAAACAACAACTTGAACTTTCGACTCGCACGTGATCAGGTCATGCTCCTTAAAACCGCGGCAAATTTGTGAGCCAGCCAGCGTCAAGCAAACGATTTCTTCGCAGTTTTTTATTCATATTTGTACCTTATTATTTATCTTATGCATATAACTCTCCACATTCTTTCGCTTTTCACACGTTTTTACCCTACATTTGTATTTAAACCTCACGCGGAATTAATATTTTTCTTATCCCTGATGAAGCAGTGGATCGGCGAAAGCTTGGATTTTAACAGTTTTTTTTTTTTTGTAAAGATTTTTACAGTAGTTTAAGGCTTCAATTGAACTTTTGAACTTTTGTCATTATCTACAATGTTACTGAAGGACAACATTCAACGATTACAATCAATAGTCATTGAATGAAGGGCAGAGCAAAGCAAAGGAAGGAGGGTATTTATCCTGCACAGATGTGTTTATAAGGGTCTCCAATGCGATTGGCGAAAAGTCTGTGTTTT
>NC_138145.1:16706560-16734060 GCF_964199315.1 Orbicella franksi | reverse complement strand
ATAAAAGCGATCACACAAAAATAAAAATTACTAACGGCTTAAGTAGCTGAAAGTGCTGACTTATTTGTTCCCTTGTACCGCACCGTGAGGAAATCGCTGGGAAATGATGTGGCGGCTCCAAAGCATTTATGCAAATTTGGTTGCCTGTAAAACTTGGTCTATATAATCGGGAAACTTTTTCAAGTTTTGGAATCTAGCTTTTCTTCTATTGACGATTTAAAAAAGAAATATGTGTAATTCAATATTTGCATGCACTTAGGGTTCTAATACTTAAACATGTAAAATTCAGCTTTTAATACGTGTGAAAGGTTTCTACAATGAATACTGAAATCGACAATTTGTGACCAATGCATTCAATTCAATTAGCCTCTATTCTGTTTATTATCTTCTATTCGGCAACTGAAAGTTGAAAGGTGACATGGTTTAGCTTTGTAGGTTTTTGTGGATTAATATATCCGTATCATTTATAAGCGAAGTTAAATATTTAGTAACTTGAAATAGTTTGTGCGGCAAGAATTATTATCAAAAAATCAAGTTTGGCTTTTCTTATTACCCGTTGAAGCGACCGCCCAACAACAGGAAAAGGCAATTTTATAACTAATTTTGGTGGCCTCGTTTAGTATAAATTTTGTAATTTAATTTTAGGGGCATTTTTGGCAAGAAATGTCAGTGCTAGTTGTGTAGTGTTAGTTTTGGCTAAAGCCTAGCTTACATGATTAAATTTTACCACCGTGTCCGACAGATCAGATTAAACGCACCTATCTCAAAACAAAATGTCGTGCTTTTTATCGCGCACGTGTACAGACCTTTGTGGGGTTCAATAGGAACATCGGGTATCATTAGCTTACTTCAATGCAATGACTCCATAGACACTCACCTTGCTTCCATCCATTTGTCACGAGAGACCATAACAGAGGGACAGCTTATCTTGGCGAAAGCTTTTTGATTTAGACGAGTCGCTTGTCGCGCAAATGTCCGTATGCGCCAAGCACAGGCACACTTATGGGGAGTTCTGTCGACCCAGAACAGCCTGTCAGTATCCAGCACATCAAGGGCGTCCTGGTAGGAGCCAGAAAGGGGCAAAGAGCCGATATTCAGTAAATCTTGAAATGGCTAAAGCCATCAAATGTATGGTGTTCTTGTTCAAGTCGGTTCAGGTGCGTACAACAAATTGTAACTTGCTTACATACCTTTTGTTACGTAACACAGGCGTTAAAACATTTCATCGTTTTCCTTTGCAAAACAGTTTACCTCAGTTTTAGATTCTTATATGGCATAGTTTTTCTTCCAGACAATGACTTTGCAAAGTGAAAGTTCAAGCAGAGTAACAACGGCGGAGGCAGAATCCCTGAAAAAGTACCTCACGATTGCAAATGGGATGGGTTCTTCAAAATTAAAGAAACACGCAGGTGTGAGATTTTCTCAAAAGGTTAGGCAGTATCTGATACAGAGGTTTAACATTGGGCAAGAAACTGGTAAGAAAGAAGATCCAGTCCAGGTTGTGAAGGATATGCAGAGTGCTTCCACAATAGACGGGGAGAGAATGTTTGATAGAACAGAGTGGCTCTCGAAGTGTTAATTCAAGGTTTGTTTTCGAGATTGTCTGCAAGCATAAAACAGGGAAGTCAGAAGCGAATAGAGTTGATGAGTGGAGGTGAGCTAGATACAGACACAGAGGAGGAAGACGATTTAGCAGAGGAGTACGCTTGCAAGTTAGTGCAGGCGGGGAGCATTTGAGAGAAACAAGGGAAGCTGTCCTGGTGAAAGTAGGCTTGACCCAACCAATCTTGTACGATATTTACGATCTGTGCACGTTTGCAAGAGAGGCGAAGCTACCAACTTTCAAGGTCAAGATGCTTAGAGAGATCAGTACACATTTCGACCTCCCATTTCAAAGTAGAGATACCAAGGCAGTTGTAACACCCAACAGTAATGACAGTCGAAGACGCTGTTATTTAAAAATAGTATGAAGCTGATCTGGGAACGAGACTAGGTATTAGTGGTACCTGTAAGCGTTTAGACCATATTCCCTGCGAGCAACGGCCCACGGGCCTCTTTCGCGAAAGCACCGGAACCTTTTGGGGCCCGGAAAGCCATTTTTAGTTAATCAGTTTTTAAAGACAGAGAGGTGTATACGCCTGAAACTTCTTGTATGACAGGAACTTCTGTTCATATTGAGAATATGTGGAAAAAAAAAAAGCTCTGTAGTCATAAGGTTTGAAGTTTTAACATTGGCTAAATAGTACGTTTCACTTTAGAAACCTCAGTAGAAAATGGACAGAAAGAATCAAAACACTAGAAAAGTTTTGCAAACTGATCGGTCTGTAAACAGGACTTGTAGAAGTAATGGACCGTGACTAAATTTGCAAATATTCCGGCCACGTTTTCCTGACTTTTCCACGAAGCGTCTGGAGATCACTGCTAATAATTCAGCAATGCTACCTATTTAAACCGTTTCTGAGTTTTAGTTTTTGTCGGATCCCTGTATCTTAAACGTGGCATGATTAATTAAAACAATGTGAGAGCGTTTTGCGAAAACAATCTGAATTAGCGTGACAACCTAATTTGCATAATGAAGTGTAAGAATCGCACAAAGCACAGAAAGTTCGAAGTCGCTGTAGGAAAGGAAGATAAAAAGCGCAAGGTATTTTTACATTTCTATGCTTCCTAACCCTTGTTTAGCAGAATTCAGTTGCAGTTTTGAGCGGCCGGGTCTGGACTTGGGAAATAAACGCCGGCGAAGACAAGCTACTTTCGCAGGTTTTCAGAAAGTGATATAACGGGTGATAATAGATCAATTTTCAGGATCCCCCAAAACAAAATATATCAAAAGTAACGTGCATTTCTTACCCTTGAATGATCACTTAACGTAGGGATAATAACAATTTTCTGTTACGTTTGGTGGTCTTTGAGCAACGAGCTCGTCAATTTAGGCAGTTTTCCGCCCTTGGAACACTCAAATTTAGACGTTTTCCGGCTATGATTGTTTTGAGCTCTAAAAAAATTATTTTGACGTATTTGCAAAAACTAAAGTTTTTGCATTTACTTATGACCCAAGATAGTTCACTGAGGAACGTTTGAGGGAAAACTTTTTCCGACCAGAAATGCAGTGGACCGCTTTTAGAGGGACTGCCACTTAATTATTTTGCACCCAAAAAGACAACGCAACATTCCCTAAAATCAACCCAGTACACATTTAAACATTGGACAAAAATATTTGAGTGTTTTAAAGACGGAAGAATGATGTGGTTTTGCATGCGAGGCCCTCAAACTTGCTTAATAAAATGGTGCGTCAATTGACGATTTTAACGGAAGTTGGTAATTTGCATTTTTCTTTGAAATAAAAGGATATTTTGCCAAAAAAAACTATCCAGTAGTCTTTATCATGCCCTAGCCTATCTACCATAAGAATATGAGCGAAATCGAATTTTCGACCCTTGCCGCGAAATTAAGAATTTGTCTGATTTTTACAGGCAGGCACTCTTAAGGCCTTCACTCGGCACATCCCTGTAAGTTAAACAAGTTGACGTCTTCCAAAATTATCTCTTGCGTTTTCAACTATTGCCCTATCACTTAACTGGAGGGCCATGATCGCTATTCTAACTACAAAACTCCCTGTATTAGCCTTTGCTCTGGGGGTTTACATTTCAGGTTTGGTTACATTTGCGAGTTAGGTTGGCGAGGTTTCTCCGTGGTATCTTAAGCTAAGCTACAGTATACGAAATAAGTGATGCGTCAAATATAATGACTGATGCCATTTTCATAAATTGCTATGTATAGTCGTACACAATAATGTCTGTATGTCACTGTACAATGATACAACTTACCAAATCTCTGCAGAAAGCAAGGCCACAAGCTCCATGTAAGCAAATGATTAAGGATGACTAGACTTGACAGCGCATTGCCAGTTTTGGGCTGAGGCCAGCATCTTTGTATCATTAGGGTAAGAAGCTCACCACATTTAGATGCCTGAGGAGACGTAAGTCCATGCTCTGTAATATTTTTAAATACCTCTGCACCTTTATGTCCTGTCTGAGATACACAAAAATCATATTATTATGTCAGTGTGAAATATCTTCCCTTTTATGTACTTAAAAAGACAACTGGGCATCTGAATATTCTACAATACACATAAGTGAGCATATATCAAAAACCTGAAGCATGCTTTCCACTTTCTTGAATGTCACTTTGGACACCAAATCCTGAACGGAATGATGATATGCACTCATGTTGGTTTTGGTAAAAAGTTCAACCAGGTCATTACACTCACGCTGAAAAGTAAAAGAGGAAGAGCATTGTTTTGAGGTACAACTTTTAATTTAAATTTGATATGAATAGTATGCTGTCGCGGTCAGTGACAATCCATGGCACCTGAACACACTATTTACTAACTTTACTTTTGCGCATTGGCAGTTTTGTAGGCATTCAACATATTTATGGAAAGAAACCTCTGCATTATTAACATTTCCAAAGAGACTATGTTTTGAGCTTTTGACTTAAATAAGTGACTGATAGACACATGTCAGCAAGAGACCAGAAGCAAAACATCCCCTTAATGATGAGAAAAGTTTCTTAAATATCAATTAATAAAAATACGAAGACAGCAACTGACATGAACAATCTGCCATACGAAAGACATGGACGTGTGTTGCTAAAATAGTCAACAATGACTCTCCTTAATGGGCTACATATAATGCTACTTTGTAAAAATAGACCTATTCCTAAAAATGCTGCAGACAAAAGCGTGCTGCTGCTTTAATACCTGATTCGACTCTTTCCAATTCACTTGGTTAATTTTTTTTTTTGGCTTAGTCTCTTTGTAGAGTCAACTAAGGACTTCTTCTTCTTAGTCCTCTTTGCTCCTGATGGAACATAGATCTTCAAACACACACTCGCCTGACCTGACCCTGACCCCTACTTAGGAAGCACTGGAGAGCTACGACTACTTCAAAGAAGTTAGGACAGAAGTCCATAACCTTTTAGCAGGAGGAAGTCATAAGGACATCCAGTAGCCCAAATGTCATCAGACGAAAGTTGGCAAATTGAGAGTCAATTTTCAGAATGACGATGTAAAGACAGTCACATTTGCAGAAGATCATCAGTGATTATTTCTCACATTGAGGACAAATTGGATGCTCTACAGGCATCATGTGAAAGTGGTATTCCTCCGTTGATTTTCAGAGCTAGCATCCTTAACTCAGAATGTTAAGAACATCAAGCCGACGATTTTGCATTTAGTTCAACGAGATACCTTTTGGATTTATTAATGTCCCGGCTACATTTCAAGTGTTGGTGTTTTGGTGTTTCCTTCGCCAAACAATTGGGCCTGAGTCTCAAACAAAAATGCTGACTTAGCTCTGTTTCTAAAAACGAAAAATTACCATTGTAAAGCGATTTTCTTAGAAATCGCCCTAAGATACACAAAAGCAACAACATATCTTTAAAATACATAATGAATGTGGACATAACTATTATTTTCTTCACTGGACTAATCAAAATCACTCCAACCGTGCAACTACTGTCCCTGACAGCTCTCTTATGATTTTGCCAAACACACAGTCCAAATATTGAATAGGTTTGCCACTTTCATTTGATAGAGGTAAAAAGTAGCGGTCGCCACAAGCTTATAACAGTTGTACAAGTTGTTTTCAACCTCTCCACTATGCTATCGGTAGTTGGCAGTTTACAATTCAATTCTCAGCGCAATTTTTGGCGATTAGTGGTTTGTTTGTAGCTTTGAGCCATTAGCAGTTTGTGATAGGTTGCTGTTCCTGTATTCCCATTCTAGGCCTGATACAGGTACATTTCTAGTACATGTCTGGATTTGGACAATCGTTCTTGCCATTTGGGTGCATGCTTGGTCACGAGTGAGTAATTTTAACATTGTATGTGCTAAGCGGCAAAAACACAGACTTAAATTTGTTCCTTCTCCAAGCACCACAGATGGATCCATCGGGTCATTAAGTTATATCCGCTTTTTAGATTTTCACCACACTTCACCACGTGGTTACTGTAGATGTTTTTATTGCTGAACACTTATGTAACACAATCTCAACACTACATATCTTACGCGAATATAATTTTATCTGGATTTATAAGCAACCAGGATGTAAAAAATGTATCAGTTTTCCGTTTGAAGGCTTACGCGTGTGTTTTTACAAATTTAGTGATACATACTTAGTCTGTGGGTTTCACAGACGATAGCATCAAAACCCTACTGTAACATTAGCATAAGCAATGATATTACCTCCTCCAAACGCTGTGTGAAAGTGTCCATAAGTTGGTTTCTCCACATTTCATTGGCCTGGCTGTTTGTCCAACACAAAGTAAACAGTTTAGTCCAGACCTAACGAAAAATTAGTACACGTTAGTAACAGAATGCCAAACGTTTGTACAAAATATAGTCACACCATATGGGCATGTGTTATATTGTACCAACAACAAAACTTGAGTTGCCAATTAGCTGAGAACCATAAGACTGTTTATGTGCCATCACTTTGTGTTCCAATCCCCACAGTCTAAGTAGCCTAAGGTTCCTGATCTTGTAAATGTGAATTGGTTGCTACGTTAGTGGACCCAGTCCATGCAATGTCAGTTGGGCATTTGCTTTGCTTACTTTACTAATAGGCCATTTCCTTTTGCCTCTTTCTCCAAACGAGTCTTCGTGCGAGACCATTCATATGGAAATGTGTTTCCCTCACCTGTTCATTTGCATGCAAATCAAACTTATTTCTATATGAAAGGTTTTGCTCGAGGACTCGTTTTGAAACAGAGGCACAAGGTAACTCGGAAATGGCCTATTACTTAAATGTATGATTAGAGTCAGAAGTATTGTATGCAACTTTTTACCCGGTTTTGTTTGGTTTTCATTAAATCTCACTATCATTTTATCATAAAAATGCTAACATTTAACAGCCTATTGCACAAATAAAGTAAAAAAAAATTGTGATATGAGCAATGAAGCCCCTGTAATTGTTTCAGTTAAATGTGAATTGTCGTTTGTAGTGAATAAAAACGATTACATTTCGGTCTAAGATTGATATGTGACTTCGATGCCCAGGAAGACAAATGAACTAGGTATTCTCTGCTTTGTAATTTGATACTGTAAATAGTAGGCTGCTTTGTTAAACATATGTTTTAGCTTTAATGTTAAGTGAGGGATAGGTCAATGGCAATAATTCTTCACGAAATTGTAAGTTATTTTGGTGCAAACTTTCTTGCAATAGACTCGCGTCAAACTGTGAAAAATTTGGCTTGTTATTTTCATGAAATTTAGAACCTGTGAAAGTTATTGGAGAACAGATAAAACAAGTCCATACCGTTAGTTCTTCACGCTTTGCAGAATCAGTGTAGCATGGAACTTGATCGTGCAACACTTGTTTCAACCATTTCTTCACCGTACGAAGGGTTTCCTCTGCAATTCTGCTCAGGTGTCCTGCATCTCGGTTCGCATCACCTTCAACAGCTTCAGTTTTCAGTGTGGCAGTGCACATTTCAATTGCTTCCAGACAGTCGTACAGCAGAATGGAATGACACCTTGTATGGGAAAGCACTGTCTTCAAAATGCTCAAGCAAGAGTTGGCGCAAAGGACGGCTTCATGTTTTAGGGTTTCGTCATCACCCACTACGGAACTAAAAAAATTTGGAATTAAGGCAATATTATAGTCTTTTATTTTGACACATATTGAAAATACTCAATAACGTTTTCTTTGCACTGACAAAAGGAGCACCACGTTGTGCTATTCTTTGTGTATTTATGCGTTAAATGTAATAAAAGGGTACTGTTGGTGGTGGTGGTGTTAATGTTATCGTTTAAGCCTTATTTAATTTGGGTCCAAATATGCCAATAATAATAGTGACACGACAAACTGTTTGTTACGGTGAATTCAACAACTGATGGGCACAGTGCTGCAGAAGTCACCCTTCGCTGTGGTTAACGATTTTGAATACTAGCAGCGTTCCCACAGGCGATATCGCTTTGATCACTTCCTGGCGGATGTTTGTCCTATTTTCCTCAACAGATATTTTTTAGCGGAGCTCCGGCGGCCCTTCGGGCCGCCAAGCGGAGCCCCATACTCATATAGGAAAGAAAAGGAAACCCATGAGTTGATTTTCTCATGGTTATCATGACTAGCAGTATTGCTCGTGGGCGCGTACGTACGACGACGACGGCGGCAGCGACAGGTCTCAAAAACCGCTGAGCATGCGCACTCATTTCCCGCCTTCAAATGTTTCAAAATGGCGGGCGACAAATAAGATTTGGCCACGTAGTTGAGCCTCTAACCAGACTGCTCGTACATTTGTTCAAATTTTGATAATCGGTTGAATTACGCCTTCAACGTTTCTAGTTTGCCTTGGCGTTGCGTTTAGAGAGATCGGCGGTCATTTTTGTCAGGATATTCTCCCTTACCTGGTTCCCTCTTGTGTCAACATTCTCTGCTAGCGGAAGAGAAACTGGACTCTGATTTTCTCGTTTGTTAAGACGGCCCAGTGTTTGTTAAGCTTGAGATTTGGACTACGTTATCGTTGTTTCTTCCGCAAGGAAATATCAAAAATGACTTTTTTTTCGTTTCCGTGGTCTTGAGAAAACACTTCCCAAAGGCATCGTATGGCTATAAACCGAAAGGAGCGACTCGATGAAGCTCTTTAACGACGAATAATGACTGGAATAATAGCAATCTGACGGCAAGACTTCGTCCGAGCGGATGCAAAAAGTGACTCTGTGAGTAGAGACAAGCTTGTTTTCTCATTAGGCGTTCCTTTCGTGTTAAATACCATCATGATTGTAATTCCCGTCATTTAAACAATGCTCTTTTGTAGTGTATTCGCCTCTCTTTGTTCATGTGAAATAAAACAGGGTTTGTTTAGAATATCAAGATTGAGTTGTAGTCTTTCTTTTCATCGCCACGGTTTGCTCTCGAATTTTTCCCGCCATTTCAAGGTGCACCCGCTTTGAAAACTTTAGCCTACCTAACTTTAAAAAAAAAAAAACTGGATTTCTTTTACATCTTGTTTTACTTTTTGTGGTAATCAATAATATGCGCCAAGGGACAACGGACCCCTCGAAGCGAAAAAGATTACTCGATCAGATCGCTGTTAATGAAATGAATTAGGGGAGGCTATTTTTCTGTACTTTCGGCCAAATGAAAATTCACGGAAAAGTATAGCCTGCGTAGCAAGCGTTTCCGTGGGGTTTGGAAGCAACGAAAGACCGACGAACGGGATTTTCGGTGTTCTGTCTGCGCAGAAAATGGGGCGAGAGCCAAAAAAAAGAAAGAGGGGGGGCGGGGGGTGGGAGAGGGGAAGGAAGGAAACGCTTGCAGACAAACCCCTGGATTTTGAAAACCTCCGTTCGCCAGCGAACGGGGCTCGTGATTGGCTGGGCTAGGCCAATATTATTGACATGTGTCGATCAAAGGTATTTTAATACCTTTGAGTGCCAGACAAAGGGGGAAGACGCGTTCGAAGCTTGTTTACAAAACGCTTTAACTTTTCTCGCTGAACGAGGATTTAGTCGTCAGCTTCGACAGAACGGTAGAAATCCTGTAGTGCAATGCTGACGCTTTGGTTTTTCGAAGCCTGCACATTATTGCAGAAGCAAGTGCGACACAATGTGCAGCTGTTCCTTTAATTTTAACAACACTTTCTTGAATGCCACATGCGCCAAGGACAAGATAATAAACCACGGGACAGAAGATTCGCACTACTGCGTGAGAAAACCTAGTGATTTCGTCTGGCCAAGGGAAAGATTATCTTTATTTCGATACTGGTCAAGATTATCGTTATTTTCCCTCTCAGATGTTTGAAGCCTCTCCTGCCCAAATTCCAAAGTTTTCCGAGAAGACTTTCCGATGTTTGTTGTTGCTACAGGCGATAACACTCGAACCGATTTGCGGATCTGGCGTTTCCAGCAAACGCTTCTTTACTGGTGTTGCCTTTGTGGGAGTTGACTTGCTAATTTTACCTTGTATCGATTCCTGGATTAATGAATACAGTGATCCAAGATTTCGAAACTTGCGAGCACAAGGATTACTAACGCGACTTGAATACTTCTCACATTTTAACTTTCTGGCAGATTTGTGCTAAAACTTCACCCTTGCAGTCCTTCCTTTTAGACGGATTGAGTAGAAATATAGCTTGATTATAAATTACCAAATTTTATTCATCGAGATTTCTCCGTTCCCACCGTGCGCTCGTTGTTTGGTTCAAAGTTCACTTCCGCTACGGAAGGCCGAAGATTTTATTGGTTAATTTATGACAGCCGATGACAGCACGAAATCTCAGTGTGTGCACTCAGGCACGAAAGGTCAAGTGGGCGGTTTTCAAAATCCAGGGGTTTGTCTGCAAGCGTTTCTTTCCTTTCTTCCCCTCCCCCTCCCCCCTCTTTTACTCGCTCCATTTTTCGCGCTGTAATTCTTTGCTCCCGAACCCCACAGAAACGCTTGCTACGCAGGCTAGGAAAAGTATTAAACGAGACAACTTGTTCCTTTCCGCAAAGTTCCGCTAGTGATAACTGTTCAGGGAGGCTGACTAAAGTACCCCTAACGCCTCATTACAGTGTTCGAGAGCCTTGACAGATTTTGACAACAGCGATTTAGCTTTTTTAAAACCCGAGCATTTACAACAAACACTTAAGCTTAAGTTAATTCAAGCAGACACACAGGAGCGAAAAGTTTGCAGCAAACATTATATTTCGCCGAGATAGGTAGGTACATAAGCTTATATTTAAGCTCACTTCTCAGAGTTAAAAATAATTGTACACTGTAGTAGGATGCAAGGTTGGTAGCATAAGCACTTCACTGACTTCTAATCAGGGCATTGTAATGGTTTCTTTGGTTCTTGAAGCAATAAAGGAAAAATTATCGTGCACCATACAATACCTGCGTTTACTTTACGGAGCATCCCTATAAAGGGCTTTCCAGCATCAGTATCAAAAGTTTAACATACAGAAAATTCTTTTCTAGTTGACACAACTCTACCTAAGACTCAACTTATTGATTTTTAATGAAAACAGAGAGCCAGATTTATAAAGCACTCTTGGGTCAATGTGTGATCCAAGTATTGTTGGAATGTAAAACCTACAAAACAATATTTACGATTTAAAATAAAAAAAACAAACAAACAAACAAAAAGTTAATTACTTCATGAATCTGAATGTCAGAAAAAAATGTATCATTCAATGAAAATGAAAGAAAATAAATGTTTACTTAGTATTTTATCACAGATATCTGGTATAACATCTTTTTGTGTGTGTGCTAGAAAAACTGTCCCATCCAGAAGGCAAATGGCTTAAATCTCAAAATGAAAGGAGCCAGTCACAGTTCACTGATATGTACATGGTTCTTGAGTTCAGCTGCCTCCCACAGCCAATACTTAACTACGAAAAGACCTTGGTCTACAGACAAGAAGACAGAAGTACAAAAACAAAATTTGTTTAATAAGGGAAACCATAAACGTGAGATCACATGTTGCTAATAATCATCAACTGGAATTAAATTAGTAAGTCTAAGCCAGCAATTTTTTTTGTATTTCCACTTTGTGCCCAACTTAGAAAACAGAAAAATTTGTCATGGATCATAACAAAATTATTGTCCAATCAATGATCGTAGACAGAAGATGAATCTACTTTGCATTAATAAAAGGAGGTAATACCAATAAAAGTTATGATAGAAGTTTCAGTGTTACTGTATACTCCGAGAGCAGAAATGTACAATGTTACACCCAAAATTTGCAGAATAGAAAGTTCACGCTCTTCATCAAGGAAGAAATTTTTTTGCATGCCAAGCACAATCTGGTCCACAAGTTCCGTAGCAAGTACCACTTGGCATATGTGCACTACAGTTGTGGATGTGCAAAGTCACAACAAAATGGAAGTAGTTGATTTGGGAGATAATATCACTGAGAGTCACCGCAATGTTCACGTGACCATGGAGGGTGACACAGTCTGACCTTGTCAAGGGGGTATTGACATTCTGCATCTCCTTGGTTTTGCATCGGTTGAAAGAGGAAATTATCACTGCCAAACTTTATAGGACATGAAATGGTTTGTGCTGCTGAGGTGTGGCACATAATTTTCAGAACCACCTTGAAGTTTTCACAGGGAAAAAGATTGAAATCCTTCACTCTATTTTTAGACGGTAGCTAATTTTGTAACTGTGTAGGAAAATCAAATTTTCAAAAGAGGAGGCTTAAGAAGCAATAAATTGCCTCAAAACTGTAACAAAATCATTAAACCTGTGGTAAATTGTTGAAATTAACTCAAGAAAAAATTCAAAAAAAATTCCGTCAAAATAATTATGGTTAATAATCTTTTTTATTTTTTCGTTTTCGAATTCCTAAGTAATGAAGACATTGCATGGTCAGGTGCTATGGCCACTGGTATGGAGTTTTATTGAAAGGTGGAAACATTACAAACATGTATTGTGAAGTGGACATGATAAAATGAACTATTATTTTTGAAAGTTGTACAATGTAAGTTATTAATGACCTTCTTAACTGTATGTATACAGAATTCTGCTTACCAATTTCTTATTCTTGACTTTTACTTTATGAGCTGAGATGTATGCCAATGACAGCTCAGCATGAAGAAAACAAAAACAGTGGAGATGAAGACGACGAGGAACCAGAAGAAAGCTCAAATAGAGAATCGGAGAATCGAGAGGATGACAAAATCGATGATCGATTACAGGAAAAAGGTTGATCCCACTTGATGACATCAAAGCAAGCAAAATTTGTGGAGCGCTTCTGAATTTAAATACCCTGGTCCCAGATATTTTTCTTGACTTTTCTCCGCATGAGAGAGCTACGAGAGAGCCGCGAAGCGGTGAAGACACAAGTCGAGGAGCGGCGAGAAAGAAAAAAGAGGTTTTTCTTTCTCGCCGCTTCGCGACTCGTGTTCGCCGCTTCGCGAAAAGATTAAAGAAGAAAAATCAAGAAATACCTCTGGGACTAGGGTAGAATTTAAAAGGGAACGAATCCACCAGAGATCCTTCCAGTGTACACAAATCCCAAACAGAAAGCAGTGCAAGGATGTAGCAGAATTTCGCGCCGAATTTGCTGTGCTCCTCCAAGCGCAGGCTAACATCGTCGTTGTCGGCAAACATCAACTGTAATTCATTGATTTTATGCTCTTCCTCGACAACCCAGTCTTTCTTCATAACTTCCCATTAATAAAACTGCAAATATACTGACAAACTGGCCAAGCAAGAAGCACCAACTTGTGGTGAAAAGAGCACAATCAAGCGCAGTTCACACAAACTACCGTTCAATGGCCGCTCCATCGCGCGCGCTTCCAATCCCCGCAGTAAGTCAGCGGTGAACGTTTTGCGCACGTGTCTTTAAAAAAATCCTCAGCCAATCAGCGGTTTTTGAGACCTGTCGGCGGTGGCGGAGTTGCCCAACATGGCGGCCATACTCCAAATAATAGGTTGACAGAGAAATGCAGCCTTGGTTTACTGTGTACTTCCTTGATATTGGACATCCATGCTATCATCAATTGACACCTTTCAAAACAAGGTATCCGCTGACCAGTATCACGTGACCATACCGCGGGCTCAAGTTTACTGCTTCTCAAGGTCACGTGTTTTTAAGTTGACCGCTGACCAAGTGGTGGTTATAGATTGGATCGCGGGCTCGTATTAGGTTAACTTGTTGGAAACAGGGCAGGACTGTTCGGAAGCCGGTTAACGCTAACCCAGGATTAAAAGTTAACCGAATTATAACTTTTGCTTCTATACAAATGTTTTTTGCTGTTTCGTTTTGTGTATATGGTGATTATTAAAACTCAAAACAGAAGGTCAAACAATATACAGAAAGCCTCACCGCAAAGTTACAAAACTCAAATCAAAATTCTACCTTTTTCTGGGTTAGCTTAATCGGGCTTTGAACAACCCGGCCCAGGAGCTACACTTTTAGGCTGGCCCAAATCTATATAGTAAACTTTTCCTATAATCAGATGATGAGCTAGCAAGGTCGGAGAGGAAAAGTGGGATCACCAACTTCATTCATTATATGGAAAACTACTCTGTTTATCAAAAAAATGCCTATCTACCATCTACTTTGGCGAGAAAAAAACGCTGGAGGAGAACGAGATTTCTTAACACTATTTTTATAAATCCAGATATATACATGTATTCCATAGAACATGACTGAATAAAAGGAAAGGCCAAGAAATGAGAAACTCAAATTAAGGGGATCCTTCTACAGATTTAGAGCAGTTGCTAAGAGATAGCTGAAGGCGATATTTAGGGGAAAGCTATTATGGAGCGTTTTGCAGTGCTAATGGTGAATTTTATACGAGGGAGAGTTTTCTTTGAAAAAATATGATTTCGTGTGCGTAACTAGTGCCAGTCCTAAGCTGACTGGAAGAAAAGAGGAAGAGTTTCGATTTTTCGCATGAATTAGAAATACCTTAGCCTTCTTTACTGTAATCGTACAAATGGAATTACTGTTTACATGTAAAAGAGGAAAGCTGTTGTAGAAAGTGTGTTTATACGGTTGTTTGTTACCTCATAACTTTTATGATAATGCGAGTTTCATAATATAATGCTATTGACACTGATTTAAATTTTCGGATTTAGATGCCTTTTAAGATTAAGGGTTTTTCTATTCTGGTCACGTGACTGGTGAAATAGGGTGATTTAGAACTTTTGCAGGACTCTTCAATGGAACAAACCTGTGCAAAAAGCTTATCCTTAGGAGATCTGGTTTTCAAAAGATGACGGTTAGAAACCTTTCTTAGCAACAAATTCATGACAAATTGGTAGTTACATGTAAGAAGGACGCCCCTTAATGGCGATCTTTGTAATGCATCTGGGGTCAAAATAGGGCATTACCTGATCATTTCTAATATTTTCTGCCAAAATATGACTATGAGTAATGCGTTCCTCAGACCAAATGACCTGCAGAGTTTGATTTCACGACTCCCAAAGGTCTAAAAATCACTCAAAGAAATGGGGAAAAAATAGACAAATCCTTGTATGGGAGTGTGCCGCTGGGACACTGAAACCCTTACCCTATACTACACCATGAACAGCTGGATTTTGCAACCCTATTCTACACTAGGCACTAAAAACCCCTACCCTATCCCAGACTAGCTATTTTCCATGCAGAGACTTTATCACTGTCATAGTCCCACATACACTAACTAAACCAATATCTCACAAAGTCAATTCCAAGTTTAAATTGCTATTTTAGAACCCTGAGTAAAGAACCTTGTTCTAGACTTATAATCATCTATACACTGGCCACTTTCCAGACCAAAACTGTCTAATTGAGTTCTATACCCTATCCCAACTAAACTGCCTGTAAAAAGAACATACCCTTCACAGCGTCAAACATCCATAAAGCTTATATATGGGAGTACCCCCCCCCCCTCTCCCCCAGAGAGAAGAGCACAGAAAGGAAGAGAAGAGAGTGAGGGGACAAAAAAAGACTGCCATTCCTTTGAATTTTATATCGTCTTCTTGGGAGAAAAAAGACTAGGGCAGGGCTGGATTTTCTTTAGGACTGTTTTCATAAATCCAGACGTATATAACAGTACTAGGGTATACATTCACCTTGGATGTTGCCCTTGCGTAGAAATGTTAAAATCCTTCTTTACTTTCTTAAAGGTAGCAGATATAGCTCCATTCTGCAAAATAAGAAGTTATGCCCTAAATGTTAATACTCAATTGGAGTGGACTAAAAATATGGCCGCAAGCCAGGCTGGTGCTTATCTGTACATGTGGTTTCTGTAAGATAAAGGGTCTAGGGGTATTTCTACCTACCCCCCTCCCCCAAAACCCCCCTTTCCTGGATGGGGTGCTAGTCTATCACAAGGTTACCACCAGCCTTGTTAGAAATAGTAAGATTGTTACAAAATTCCGAACAGCGTTCTGTGCCAATTCTTTTGTTGATCCTACTATCTTTGTACAATGCATGTAGACACAAGACAAATATCATCATTATATGGACTAGCTAGGCATTGCAAAAGTACTCTCGATAATTGCAAACATTATCATGTACATAAGACTGTATGCAACTCAGTACACCAGAGACTGGGGTAATAACTGCAGATAGAGAACTTCCTTCTTCAAATGTTTTTTTTTCTTTTGTACATGTTGTTTACAATGTCATACTGCAGATTTTCTATGTCAGAAAATTTTTGGAGTCGACACTAAATAACATTTTGTTCAATTTAGGCTAAAAAAAAACGTCACCTTATCGACTTGGATTTATATTCCTCAAATTTACTCTAACATAATCTAACACGCCTCATCCAGGAGGAAAATGCTGGTACCATATTATGGCTGAAAAGGGCTACCAGTATCACTTAGCTGTGGCTCAGGGTTATCATTACAATATGCCTTTCACCATCTTGTGCTGGAAGTGTGGACTGCTGAGGAATGTTTCATTTTCTTTATTCAAAATATACAGCCAACATATATACGAGCTTATTTTTCCTAACTTCCTGGCATGCTACGAATTTCTGCAGTATATCAGCAGTATTTTGTTGACATCAGTAACTCTGTGATAACAAAAAACCAAGAAAATCAGGCAGATTTGAATCCAGCCCAATTAGTCAATCAGACTGAAGGATGAATGCCTGCAACACTTTCCCACAAGTACTAATTGTATGATGTCATTTCTGTAGCCAAACAACATTGCTTGGTTCCAACTGAACTCTTAGTTCAACAAAACGAGAAACCCCACACAGTACAGCTCAATCCCCAGCAAATGTCATGTGCACAATAGACTTTTTAGTGAAACAACAAAAGAAACTAACCTCCTCTTCTGTCATAAAGCGTATTTCTCGTACAATTCTTGCCAGAGTAGTACACATTTCCAGTGCTGTGAATATCCCTGAAGCAGCAATTCTTCCAAATGCTTGACAAGGAACAACAAGAAGAAATGTTCTTCTGAAGAGAGGGTCCAAGGCAAACAATGGAGCCAGCATTTTGATCATGTGTGATGGACAGCTAAAGGACAAAATCAGTCACTGCATCAAGCCTGAAAATCACAACTGTTATAATTTCTATAAGGCATGGTAAAATGTTTCTGGACTGCACGTATCTTTACTTTTTTTCACTTAAGCCCTGGTCAAGTGGCACACGATCATCATGATCAATAATAGTTGACAATAAGCTTACGAACGTGAGTCTTCTATGGGAAAATATGCAACAAGGTACAGCTGCGTTGATGATGACACTCGTAGACTACTGAGACAATCTCAGATAGTGCAGAGTGTAATGTATAGCTCTGACGCAGTACTCATGACACAGTTCCTATATAACCCCTGCTATTCACTCCTGGTTTGTATTGACCTTGCTAGTCAGCTAGGGATTTTGATGAGACATAATCTTTGCAGTGTGTATGTTTGATCTGTGTATTTTCATTCACAGTCCAAGAATAACTTACAATTAATTACCGTTTGTCAAGACAGCTCTCGAATTTTACTGTAGTGTTTTACGTTGATTTTTGCTATTTTAAATTATATAATACATTTAAGTTGCAAACGTGACAATTTTCCTCTTCACGAAAACGTTTGTAGCTTGATACTTTTGTTTTCGTCGCAAAGGTATGTAACCTAAAACTCTTGTTTTCTCGAAAACACACGGAAGATGTGCTAGTATTCTTTTCACAGTTGGAGATAAATGGAAGAAAGTTGAATGTCGGATGAAGAAATGGAAGAGGAACGATTTGCTTTATTTGAAACGCAAATTTTCTTTTGACTGATAAACAGGAACTAATCTAATTATCAAACTGTCACGGAACAGCACGTTCTGTTTCCACCTTTCGCGTTAACAATACAACCACTTAAATTTAAAGTACACACTGACATTGATTAACACAACTGAGGAGCGTTTCGACAAGAGGTATTGAAAGTAAACAACGCTACTTGACCGAGAATATATCCTTCATCGGTGAACGACTACCCTCAAAGACTAATAAACTTTATGCTTTCAGTAGGTGCCACGGAGTCTGCAGCAATATTTGAGCAGTTTCCTGGGTTTTTTGTTCAATTTGACAAGTTTTAATGCCACTTACTCGGGAGAGTTTCTGCTGCGGGTATGAACATTTTGGTCTCTTTGATGGAGCAATTAAAGGATGAAATAAACGTACTAGTGTAGTTTTTAATTTAGTAATTTTCACTACATTTAAACTGAT
The DNA here is from genome assembly GCF_964199315.1 of Orbicella franksi. Classification (NCBI taxonomy): domain Eukaryota; kingdom Metazoa; phylum Cnidaria; class Anthozoa; order Scleractinia; family Merulinidae; genus Orbicella; species Orbicella franksi. The sequence goes on along the minus strand of NC_138145.1, from coordinate 16,715,913 downwards.
AATTGTAGTTAGATCGTTATTAGCATAATTTTTATATAATATTACTTGTAGATTAAATAGAGGTCCACATCAGCCTCTGGCTGTCTTTAATTTAACCTATTTCAAATAAAGTATGTATGTATGTATATATGAAACAATAGATGATTTCTTGAACCAAGTTAGCGTAATTCCAAAAGACACGCAGTCACAGTAACATCCTTGTATCGTGCTAACGATGCTAGAACGCATGCGTAGGACTTATTAGGGTTCTACCACAAGGAGAAGCGCTCAACGTTAGTGTGTGATCTTGTATGAAATGTATCTTCCACCTGATATATGTAGTTGACACTAATGCTTATTAATCTGCGCATGCGTTTAGAGCAAATATTGGTTTTGTTCTAAAGAGAAAAGTACCACAAGGAGAGCAATGGGCTTTCGGAAACAAATATCTAGCTTGTTAAAGTGATCAAAGAAGTAAGGTAGGTACATGCATCATCCATTTCACGTAGTGCTCACAAGTACCTACCCCTTCCGATCCCCCCTTGCTGCAAGCCTAATTAATTAATTGAAATTAATTAATCAGGATTTCCGACACTGCGGTAATCCCGCGTTTAAATCAGAGATGGCCCCCAGAAAAAAGGAAAAAAGTGCCAATTTTGCCCTTTCCTTTTACAAGACTGCAGGCTTAACACAGGCATAATATTTTTAAAGCCACCCCAGGGCTCGGAATTGTGATCGATATGGTCGCCAATGCAACAAGCATTTTAACCTGCGATCAGGGTTTTTTTTTTTTTTTGGAATGAAGAAGGGAAAAGGGAGAAGGGAAAAAAAAACGCCCTCCTTCCCCACCTCTGAATATAAGGGAGGGAGGGTATGATCGCAGGTTACAAGCATTTCATCCTTGGCGACTAAAAATTCTGGTTTAGTCGCCATAATACGGCATAATGGTGACTACATTTCTCTGTGTTGACGATCAATAACGGTTATTTTGTCACACATTATGTCCTTCTAGAAAATCACATTGAAAGATCTTTGCTTCTAAAACATTCAACATAAGAGAAGAAGTCAATCCGTCCTTTAACTTCGCAGTATTGATTCTCTCACATCAGAAAACTTCCAAATGGCTGACCGTGTTTGAAATCGCCCTGTAATGAATTGCAAACCCTTGATCATTGACTACGTCATGTATGCCTAAGGACTGTTCTCTTGTAATGCACGGATCCTTCATACTAGTATCTGATTCAAAAGCAACTTTATTGAATACAAACAATTCAAAAAGCACTTACTATTAAATTTTATCATCGATCCTAATAAACTGCTTTATTTTTCTTGGTATCCTGATGCATTTTTTCCTTCTGTAGCTTTCAATTTATTGGCCCCTTTCCTAAAAAACTGGCCCCTAAAAAAGATCTTCGGGGGCCACTTTGCCCCTCAAGTAAAATTTTCTGACTGAAACACTGATTAATTAAACAAACACGAGAGTTTACACCTTATTTCCATAGTGCCATATTGCCATATTGCCATAGTGCCTTATTGCCATAGTGCTTTAGCGACGTCAACCCCCAAACCATCCCAATAGTGCACTCTGCACTAAAAATGAGCTCAAGTAATGTTATTATTTTGCAGGCACTCAAGGTAATCGCAGTCCAAAAACCCACAATTTAATGTATCTTTAAGCCACACATTGAGGATATTTCCCTCTTAGAGCAGCATGCATATGTAACCACTGCGTTCTATCTGCGAATAGCCAAATATAGGGCAATGAATCAGATTCGCAGATTTCCACTAGAACACACCAATGGACAGTGGGAAAGCCGATTTTGAAACTTGTACTCCCAGCAGTTTCACCAGTAACTATCAGTAACTAACACCGACTAACATCAGCTATTTTTTGAGCTTGTTCAGTTTCTTTATGATAGTCAATGATCGTTTTCCCTGTTTAAACTCACACATGTCTTCAGTACCAATGAGTATGCATTTTTCTATACCTAACAGGTCTCGCTTACATGAACTGAGATAAAATCTAGGCAGTGCACAAATTTAATAGACTGGATAATTGAACAAGTTTGTTCTGGAACTTTTTTATGTGATGGGGTTCAACATTGTTACTGCAAAAACACAAATGGCAGATAATTACAGGTTAACGCACTCAGTGAGTGAATTATCGGGATTTACCTGCACGAGTTCACTAACAATGAACAAGAAATTTCAATACTGCAGCAGGCTTTGCTGAGTGCGGTATTGAAAGGTTCGAGTTCATTGTTCGTGAACGAGTACAGGTAAATCTTGATAATTCACGAGTACTGAGTGCGTTAACATTTTTATTATTCAAATTGAATACACTGTGCAAAGAAACACTGCATTGAAACCACTATATTTGAGTCAACCCAAGCCATGATGTAATGACAGTGGTGTGTTGAATTTACACCACGCCTATTACACGACGATAATGACATCAAGGTGCTTGTCTCATCACAACCCAGTATCACGTGATACAAATCAGCCAATCAGAAAATCAGAATTCATGCAGTGTATGAAAGTTGAATAATAAAATGTATTATTGCATGTACATCTACTTTGCAAGGATTAATTTTACCATACCCATCATCACCCACGGTCCTTTCTCTCACAGCCTTTGTCTCAAAGCCACCGGCTCCCCACCATGTGTCTTCCCCATCTTGAGGTGTTTCAAGAAGCAACACAGCTGCATTGAAAGGCTCTGATTCCTGAGTTAAAAAGTGGGCCAAGGGCACAGCAAACAGCCAGGAGTTAAGATGACGATGATTCTTTGCAGCATATCTGCAGATGGCTTGAATTGACTCACCTAACTCTCTGTTGAAAATATTGTTAAAGACATATGGTATTCATTTCAACTTCATGTAAATGGTTGTTAAACTGCCAGAATGTGATTGATAACACAACGATTCATATACTACACATAATTATTATTTTTTCAACAATTGTTCAATAAATATACCATTTCCTTACACTCTCCATCCAAAATATGCTGAAGCTATGAGGCAACACTTATTATGTACTTTTATTCACTAATATAACATCAACAGTTAAATTATGAACTAGGAATTTCTATGAGGATGGAGGATGGTGGATGGGGCTGAATGGAGCATGAGTTATCATCTCGTAGAAATTGAGAGCGAATAATCTAATTGTTTTAGAGAAGTTCTGACTACATGTCCTCAAATAATGCTTTCCATGCATCTCTATACACAGAAGTAGTAATATACACTTTTGGATCTAAAACCCCCATCAAAACTGCTCCAATTAAATGTCAGAAGTACCAAAATAAAGTAACAGATGTACATTAGCAAAAAGTGAAAGTTCAGCACAAAACTCTTGTACACAAGAGGGCTAGTCTGGTTGTCATGGCTTGTCTGAGATTACAAGACTGTTTTAAAATACTGTAACTATGTATATCAGAAATGGCGATCAAATCATGATTCAATACCAGGTTTCTTAGCCAGGCAACCTCATCAAAGTTATAATTATAGAATGACCTTGAAGAAAAATTATTGCATATTATGTTATTAATAATTACCTCCAATGCGCATCAGGAAAGTTATGTAGTAGCTTGTTAAATGCTGAACAGGTATTTTCTTCAGTATCAGACCAAAGAGATAATGACATCAAAAGCTTGTGATAATCTTCAACATCAAGCTGTACTTTGTGCGATGTAATGATATGACAAATGGCTACTGCTAAAACTAGGCAAGAAAGCCTTGTTTCCTCATCCACATCCACCTCCCGAAGAGTAGCATTCTGTTCAATTTTAGGCTTCAGGTAATCCCTCAGAATCTGAATGAGAATACCAAAGTTTAAGTCCAGAAATGCAGTGTACAGTACAGTGTGCAAAATATCACTAGCCTCCAAGACACCTAGAATTAGAAGTACCTAATCACAGCTTATTGAGTACCTTCGAGTTAACAGTAAGCCTTATACAGTCTAGAGTACCTAAATGGAGTTAACAGCAAGCATCAATTATACTAGAGTACCTAAATGGTACAAAATGCAGTCGAGGGAAAGGAGGAAGCAAATTTTGCTTTCTCTCACCGCGCTTCTCCTCTATTTTTTCGCCCACTGTTTTTGCCCTGTGCCCCAACTAACTGAATGCCTGGAAGACGCTAACTTCAGTGCTGTATGCTTAATAATACAGTTGCCTAAGTGCAGCCACCACAAAATGTTTAATCCCTCTTTTCACATTGTACTTAATTTAATGTTGGTACCATTCTCTCATTATGCCTCTAAGATACCAAGTCGTAACAGAACGTCTACAGGCAAGGTCACATCCATTGACTGTCACAGATTGAGAGGAAATGCAAGAGAGGGCAGGCCATAGCAATCTACTTTGACCTTAATTTTACATTTAAACTGAATCCAAACAGATCACATCTACTGGGATGCTTTTATTATAAAGACTAATAGATTTTACAGCACAGTGATTGATCACTTACTTGCTTAAAATTATATCTTGGAGGAACATTTGGTATGACACGTCCATAATCCTCAACTTTGGAATTTGTCATACAGTAGGCTAAGTCTCCAACTCTCCTAATAAAATCCCAAGCTGCCATTGTTTTGTCACTTTTGACAGTTAAGAGATCTTTCCACTCGCGCAGCATGGCTGATGTAGCAAGGTTTCGCCCTTCGAGAACATCCATACTTTTCCAAACTGGCATTATGTTGCGCAAGCTTTGGACTAGATTAGGTTCACTAAAAATTCCATCATCATACTGATACCAAATTGCTAACAAAATAAAAACAGCATAAGCATTAGCATGTCTATGCCATGAAAATAATTTTGATTTCTAATGTTCTTTCTATAAAGGAAACAGAAATAAGAAAAATTGACATTTGATTTTTTAAGTGGTCAGACCAACTTTAATCTGTGACTATTTGAATGAATTTAGTTTGCTGAAAGTGATATTTACAAGGTTGTAAGCACAACCTCAAGGTATCATGATAGCTTGGCCTTAAATGTCTCCAGCTGAGTTTTTCAATGTAGATTCCTGAATCTAATGAGTGAATTGAAAGAGTGTTTTTTTCCTAAATTCCTCCTTTATATCATTATATCATTCTATACTAGCTACTACATGGGACTTCAAATGTTAATTTAGCTGCAGAGTTTTTTTTAATTAAATTTATCCAGTACGTGTTTTTGAAATTGCAACTGGTTACATGTACCTCCAATGTGGCACCTATCCTTTGGTATACAAAGACACCTGTTCCTGTAAGGTCCAGCATGGACGATATGTTCCCACAAATATTTTCCCTCTTCTCCTTTTTCTCTTCCCATCCTGTGTACAACATATTTGTAAGGCACATTCCCAGAAACCAATCCAAAAGGAACTTGTAGCTCTCCTCTCACCAACAGAAAACCATTATCCAGGTTCCTTAAAGGCAAAAGATTCAGTAAGCAAATGCTACAAAAATTTTGACTGAAAAGATAATAAGCGTGATGTAAGTAGGTCACCTGAAAGTGCAAACTCTCCCTAGTGTTCAGTTACATGTATATTTTAACAGACAGAAACAATATTCTACAAAACACTCTGTTACGATATGTAAATTTCTGTAGCTGTAATTGTCAGTGGACTTTCTGCCGTACATATAAATTATGTATTTTGAATCGTTATTTTAGTCTTCTACCGTTAGCTGAGTGAATAAAGCTTCGAAACATGGTGTCAGGATAAAAAATCGCCGCGTAACTACAAGATGTCAGGCGACGAGGGAACTACGGCGACAAATACAACTAATACAGCGTCCGTTGGAAGTGCACAAATGCAGCAAATGTCTTCTTTGCCGAGTGGAATACCAATGCCGAAACCGTTAAATCTTGACAATGTTGCCGCTAACTGAAAAAAATTTAAGAGCCTGGGACAATTACGCCGTAGTTGTGAGGCTCCAGCAGTTTGACGAAGAATATAAGACTGCAACTTTTCTTTCCGCGATCGGCGAAGAAGCTCTTGAAATTTATGAAGGTATCACATTCAACCTGCCCGAAAGTTTGAAAGTACTCGACTCTGTTGTTCAAAAATTCGAGGAATATTGCATCAGACAAACCAATGAGACCTTCAAGCAGTATTTATTTAACTCCAGATCACAGAAAGAGGATGAAAGTATCGATCACTATGTATCAGCACTTATAAGACTTGCGAAATCGTGTAATTTTTGTCAGTGTTTACATGATTCACTTATACGTGATAGAATAGTGTTTGGTATTAAAGAGCCTGCCTTGAGAAAGAAGCTGCTGCAAGAAAGACAACTCACTCTAGAAAAAGCAATGGACATCTGCAAAAGCGGAGAAACAACTGCACAGCATTTAAAGGATCTCGCCACAGCTACGGATCCAAATGAAATATACGCTTTGAAACATTGCAACGAAAGAAAACCAAGATTACCGGAAGACCCAAGAGATTCAAAGGGTGCCAAAAAATGCAAGTACTGTGGAGGAAATCACGTGCTCAAGAGGGAAAAATGTCCGGCCTATGGAAAGACTTGCGGAAAGTGCGGAAAGAGTAATCACTTTGCTAGAGTGTGTAAGCAGCGTGGATGAAGGAAAAAACCGGTCAACACAGTCTCAGTCTCTTCCAGTGACTCTGGTGAATCACTGTTTACGATTCAATTAACTCCAGAAGTCGACTCAGTGCACGCGATACAGAGCAACATCCCATCAAAGATTACTGCGGCTATGAAATTAAAGGGAGGACCCGAAATTAATTTCCAAATCGACACCGGAGTAACATGTGATGTACTCAAGCTAAGCTCCATCAAAGGAACGAAGTATGCCAATAGGATCACGCCCACAAATCAAGTCCTAAAAATGTACAATGCCTCTACGCTCAGGCCGCTTGGAAAGTGCAAGGTACAACTGACGAATTCCAGGGATAAAAGGAAGTACAAAGTTAACTTTACCATTGTAGAGGATGAACACTGTGTCAATCTGATCGGGAGTAAAACCGCCCAGCAAATGCAGTTAATTACAATCAGAAATGATAAGATCAAGCCGTGTTCCGAACCTGCAGAGTGCGCTTCTACAGCAAATGTGGATGTGAACCTGACAAGTAGCCAACAGTTCAAAGGACTTACCCTGGAACACGTGTGCTCCCAGTACGAAGATGTTTTTGATGGTCTTGGCAATCTGGGAACTCCACTGTGACTTGAAGTTGACGAAACAGTTAAACCTGTCCAACAACCATTAAGAAGAGTACCTGAAGCTTTAAGAACCCCGCTTAAAGAATATCTTGACAATCTGGAAGCTAGAGGTGTTATCAAGAAAGTTGAGAGGCCGCCTGAATGGGTAAATTCCGTGGTGATCGCAAGGAAGGCTAATGGTAACCTTCGCCTTTGCCTGGACCCTAAGCCCTTGAACAAAGCGTTAAAGAGATGCCATTTCCCTATGCCAGTCATTGAAGACATACTGCCGGAGTTGGGCAAGGCCAAAATCTTTACTAAAGTCAACTGCAAGGATGGTTATTGGCAAATAAAGTTTACAGAAGAGAGTTCACTGCTTACGACCTTCGCCACACCCTTTGGCAGATACAAATGGAATTGTATGCCCTTCGGGATTTCACCCGCTAGTGAAATGTTTCAGCTCCGTTTACATGAAGCTGTTGAAGGCCTCAACGGAGTATATGCAATAGCAGATGACATCCTTGTTGCAGGCACTGGAGACACTATGAAGGATGCGATAGCAGATCATGACCTCAAAATTAAGAAGCTGTTGAGACGATGCCAAGAACGTAACATTAAGCTAAACAAGCAAAAAGTCGTTTTTAAGCAAACAGAGGTACCCTACATCCAACATCTCCTGACCTCAGAGGGAATAAAGGCAGACCCGTCCAAGGTTGAAGCAGTACTAAGGATGGAGAGGCCGACTGATGTAACTGGTGTTCAGCGGATTATGGGCACCGTGGGTTACCTAGCAAAGTTACCGCCGAGATTATCCGAGGTCTCACAGCCTCTCAGACAACTCACCAAGAAGGGAACAGAATTTTTATAGGACGAGATCCATGATAGAGCATTCAGCAGGATCAAAGAGATGGTGACAGCCCCACCACTGCTCAAGTACTATGAGTGAGAGGACCTAGTCATTCAGTGTGATGCAAGCAAAGGGGGCCTGGGAGCCGCATTACTTCAAGATGGAAGGGCGCTGGCATACACAAGCAGAGCCGACTGCAGCTGAGAGGAACTACGCCCAAATAGAAAAAGAGCTCCTTGCAATTGTGTTCTCAACAGAGAGGTTTCACCAGCATACATATGGGAGATCGGTAATTGTCGAGTCAGACCATAAGCCCCTAGAAATGATTCTTGCCAAGCCGCTGGTCTCTGCTCCTAAGAGATCACAGAGGATGATCTTGAGGCTGCAACGTTATGATCTGGATGTGCAATACAAGAAAGGAAGTGAGCTGCATCTCGCAGACACCTTGAGTCGGCACTACCCCAAGTTGGTAGAAGCAACTCAAGATCAGAGAGAACACGTCCTGTTCGCAAGATCTGCCTTTGAAGAGGGACTGGAAGTTGAGCAAGACATTCAAGAAATAAACCACTTGCTGGTGAGTGAGCACGAAGCAGAAATGTTCCGCATAGAGACTAAGAACAATGAAGTTTTGCAAGCTGTGAAAGCCAAGTCCGTACAAGAAGTGGGAGACTGGTCAAACCGCCTAGTCGTTATTCAGATCTTGTAACTCTTAAGGTCTAACGAGTGACATTTTAAGAACTGTTAGCGTATAGAACTGATTCTCTTTTTTTTTTTTTTTTTTTGAGGGAAGGATGTTACGATATGTAAATTTCTGTAGCTGTAATTGTCAGCGGACTTTCTGCCGTACATTTAAATTATGTATTTTGAATCGTTAGTTTAGTCTTCTACTGTTAGCTGAGTGAATAAAGCTTCGAAACACACTCCTAGAATCTTATTTATTTAATGATGCTTAGTAAAATCGTTATTGGTTAAAGGAATGAGAAAAAAAAATCACAAAATTTTGGAAAACCAAAATATACTGTAAAACCACTCTGCTAAGTGATTTGAAGATAGAGAAAGGCTTTACACCTGTGGCTTGGCACCTGTATAGCTGTAACTATGACAAGATCTATCCTGAAAACTGCAGAGAAATTCACGGCATCTGAAATTATTTATACATTTTTTCCAACACGCATATCAAAGAATCACATTTCAATCACCATGGTGACCAGCAGTGGATTATTGGCACTTTGATAAGAGTTGCGTTGGTTTTTGCAACAACAAAATCACTCATAAATGAGCTTAAAACAACCTTTTATACAGAGTTATTGGGCTCTACACCCCACAAAGAATGTGAGATTCTAGACCAAAACACAGTGAAGTGAAGAGAGTCAACTAAGAG